>NC_142862.1:22037651-22188497 GCF_061612785.1 Hesperophylax consimilis
TGGGCTGCTTTTCTTGCAGCAACAAATTGCAACAATTGAGTGAAGATACGAATCTTGGAGGTCTGTGGTTCCAACAAGATGTGGTTACAGCACAGACAACTCGGGTTTCTATGGTCAAGTTTAGACAAATGTTCCCTGCTCGTCGTTATTATTGTAAGATTTAAGGTTTTTTAGATTTTAGCATGTGCGACGTTATTCTTAGTGTAGAATATTAAATTTAAATATTTCGGGAGCATTGGGACCGGAGCTGATAAGATCTCATTTGAATTATCGAGGAAACATCTGCCACATCCCTTGAAATGTGCAGAGACGTCGCCATCTTACTGAAGTGGTAATCAAAACCTAATTTAAAAAATGGAATAATAATTTCTTTACACCTACTCAAATTATCATTCATTGGTCATTATTTCTGACCACCCTGTACTAATAATTATATTATATAACTTACCAAGGCCAAAGTTTTGCATTTTTTTTTTCGATATTTTGTGCAAAAAGCGTGTGAAGTTATGTTACCTCCCCAGCAGTAGTTTCTGTCCACCGAACAGATCGCCCCTAGAAGTGTGATTTATACCGATTTGAAATAAAACTTATGACACCAATTTATATATTCCGATAATTAGACAGGCTAATGAAATCGATTATTTGTACAAGAAAGAAATGAGATGTTTGAACCACCAAAAACTTATATGGTTACACCTACAAAAAGTGATATTAAATCATGAAAAGTGATGAAACAAAAACTAGGTCAAATATGTTATATTTGTAACTATTGAACCTACTTTTTAAAGGTGTGTTTAATTTTCATTTTGATTAAATATCATGGAACCCTTTTCAGACCGAGCAGCCGTTCCACTTAAGGCAAAGCTTAATTCTAAATCACTATTTTGATTAATATTTATAATGAATCGGTGTACATTATGAATACCAAAAATATTCTTTAGATAAATTGAAGGTTTTCCTATCGTTTCGCTTGAATAGAATACAAATAAAAAATAAATTACTCAATAAAAAATATAAATGTAAACAACAAAAAAATATTTTTTTTAATAGAAATGTATGAGCGCGTAAAGGAAACAACTTTTAAAAGATACAGTATTATAGCTAACTTTATCTGTGACAGTTTCACTTGATTAACTCTTTTGCTTTCTTATAAAATTATTTACAAAATAAATAAAAACAAGTTTTGTGCTTGAAATCGAACGTTTCTAGACTCCGCTTGTCACGCGATTTTAATGCCTACTACCTACAGTATAAGGTTTACCAAGAATATACACATTTTTGGCTTGTAGCTTACTCTTACCCCGCCACTTGTGACCGGTTATACGAACACGGTTTTTCAATCTAAGAATGTACTAATAAGCAATACTCCATTATACTTTTAATTGGGCAACTATTAAAAAGATATGTTTTTTTAACAATAAAACAGAAATATATCCTTAAATTACATTTCGTTTATTAATCTTTACACGTATGTACTAAGAACACTAGAAATTACCAATTTTTTACTAATGCTTATTTTAAAATATCCAAACTTTTAGCAATCACATTATCCCCATATTATCTTATAATGATTTACACGTGTGACAAGCACGATACACCGATAGAATTTTTGTATGTTCAAACAACTAAATTCTTCTTTGTACACATAATCAATTTCATTGGCCTCTCTAGGGTCTAAGGGTCGACATATATAAATTGGTGTGATAAGTTTTGTTTCAAATCGGTATAAGTCACACTTCTAGCGGTGATCTGTTCAGTGGACAGGAACCACTAACTAGGACTAACTAGGAAGTGCGAACTAGGAAGGTAACTTAACTTCACTAATAACTTTCAAGGCAAACCGATAAAACCTGCTTATGTTGATATTTTATTTATTTATTAATTTTCGGGAAATCGACAGCTTACATTCATTTCAGTTTGTACGTAAGTATTATATGGCCAAAATAAAACTAATTATGGATTTCCTCCTTGTGACTTTACCTCTACTGAGACAGCATAATAAGGAATAAGTCAGTTAAATTTCTAAGAAAGGAATATGAAATCGTAATTTATACAAAACAAAGATTATATAAAACGAATAATTTAGAAAACAAAACATTTATCAATACATTTGTAGCCATGGAAAGAGGTTGTAGATATAAATCAAATCATAATAGAAATATAAACAATAGAGACGTAATTTCACAAATGAGAAATATTATTTTGTGGACCTCTTGTATTTGGTAAGTTCGCAACTGAAAATATCCACCTTGGATAATACGCTATTGTAATTATTGCATAGTTTGTTAATAAGGATTTTACAGTCCACGATGGAGTGCTGGTACCTACCCCGATGTATGGCAGTGAGGCATGGAACTGGCAGAGGAAGGATTAAAGTAGACTGAATGCTGCAGAAATGAGATCCCTGAGGCGTATGTGTGGTAAAACCATGTATAATCGTGTGAGAAATATGGAGATCCGCAAAGAGTGCAAGGCTGATATGAGCGTAATGAGTAAGATTAAGAAAGAGACGCTTAAATGGTTTGGACATGTAGAGCGAATTAACGAAGAAAGGAGTGTAAGGAGAATATATTACGCAAATGTGAATAGTAAAATATTCTAATCTAGTTAATGACCTTTCTTCTTTTAAAGGTCATGTTATGATTCTCAGAATAAAATTAAATAAAGTTTGTTAAGTAATGTAGTAATAAGTTAATAAAAAAATAAAACTATAAATTTGTATCTATATCTCTCCTAAATAAAAAATTGTTTGTCTTTGATGGACACTGGGCCGGCGTACAGAGTGGATTTGATTTAAATACAATTAATCGACAATTTTATTCCGAGAATCATAACATGACCTTTAAAAGAAGAAAGGTCACTAACTAGATTAGAATCTTTTACTATTCACATATTACACCCCTTAAATCAGAATTTTGGAACTTCGTGTTGAAATTTTGCACACGTACGTTCAAAATACGATGAAAATTACGGAAAAATTACAGACTTACTAGTCTTTAAATAATAATAATTTAATAATATATTTCACATAAAATGATACAACAAAACATATGCGGAAACTTTGACTAGCCAACTAGGAATGGATCCTGTTTTAGGCCAGTCAAATTGACAAATTTAGTTCATATCATAATTTCATATTACATTGTTTAATTATAGAACATATTATTTTATAGAAGGAAAAAAATTGTTAAGATTGAATTCCTGTTAGAAGCTTTAGTTAAATATTCTATTTTGTATTTATAAAAATAAGCGAATATTTAATAATCTTCTTGCATAGGTTCCTGTATTTCTTTCATATAGTGAGTTTGTACTTAAATATTATCTGGAACTATTTTGCGCCCTTTTGTGAATCGATTTGACAAGGCCGAGAGAGATCCAGGGCGTGAGTTTAAACTGGCTGTTCGATATGAGTTTGTTACTTGTATGTTTTAGATACATATGTATGAAGGATACAGATTAATTCCTTCATCGCAATGTCAATATCAGTTCGATCAAATATTTTTTGCCGGTATTCTAAATGCAAGTCCTCAATTAAGTTATCCAAATAATATAAAAATACAGTCGCTCTCCGCGTCTGTCTGTTTGTGCGCTTAGTTCTTCTAAAGTGCATAACGTATTTTGATGGGGTTTTCTCTATCATTTAGAGAATTTCTTCCGGAAGATTTATATTCATAAAATATTGATATTATACTGGGATTTCCAATAAGAGGTGTTACTTTGATATTCAAAGAAACTTTTCCCGTAAAAGATCAATGGTTTCGTTGCTTGTGTGGCATGTAGCGCCGTCTTGTTGAAAGTAAACGTTGTCCAGATCATTACCATCGAATTTTGGCTACAAAAAAATCATTAATCATCTCTCGATAGCGCAATCCATTCACCATAAATGTTGCTCCAGCCTCATTTTCGAAAAAGTAAGGTCCAATGACTCCGCCGGACCATAAACCGCACCAAACAGTCACACGTTCAGGATAGAGAGGCTTTTCAACAATAATTCTTGGGTTTTCCGAGCCCCAGATGTGACAATTTTGCTTGTTGACGAAGCCACTGAGGTGGAAATGGGCCTCATCACTCAAGATGATTTTTCGATGGAATTCTAATAATTAATAATAGTGAAGTTTAATAATTTCAATGCTTTGTTGAAGCGTGTATTGTTCCATTTTTATTAATGACGTAGTTTCTACTTGTCAAATGTTGAAAAATTACAGCTTAAAAAGAAACATCTACCGAAATAGCGGGCTATTCAAAATAACACCTCTTATTGGAAAACCCTTTATTTATAGAAAGTAGAAAAAAGTCGATGTTTTACAATCAAATTATAAAAGGCGAACGTGCGTGCGACTGTCACTTAACTTGATGTGTTACTAACTTTACCTGATAACAAGTTAGTGCGTAAGCATGTATTATAGTTTCTGATAACAACGAACCGATTAATAATTATCAGTACGTATTTGGTGTCAAAATTGACAGCTTTAAATATCGATACTCTTCCTTCCTGTCTAGACGGGAAGCGCTTCATGACCTTTTTATCGAGATAACCGATTGTTTATTAAACTAAACAATACGAGAAAGGAAAAGGTATGATTGGTGGTTTGGAATCTGTAGGACAATATGTCCAGTAGGGTGTATCGATTTTTAACTTTTTTTTTTGTTTTCAGATGCCAAGTTGAAAAAAAGTTGCTACTAGGTACCACAACTTACCACAAAAAGTTTTGGATTTTTTAAAAAATGTTTAGGTCTCCCGCACAAGGCCTAAAGTTTCAATTTTTTTCAAAAAATATAAAAATTTTAAAAATTTTAAAAAATAAAATCGTAACTTTTGTGTTTATTCCAAGTTAAAAAACAGTAATATTAGGGCATAAAAATAAGTAAGAAACGATTTTTTTTATAAAAAAATGTATTTTAGGTCTCCCGCACAAGCCCTAAAGTTTGTTAATTTTGATGAAATTTTGTAATTTTGTGTACATATAAAAACCATGTTTTTTTTAAAGTTTAAACTACCTATTTATTTTTATTCCCTAATATTACTGTTTTTTAACTTGGAATAAACACAAAAGTTACGATTTTATTTTTTTAAATTTAAAAAAAATTTGAAATATTTTTGAAAAAAATTAAAACTTTGGGCCTTGTGCGGGAGACCTAAACATTTTTTAAAAAAATCAAAACTTTTTGTGGTAAGTTGTGGTACCTAGTAGCAACTTTTTTTCAACTTGGAATTTGAAAACAAAAAAAAAGTTAAAAATCGATACACCCTAATGTCCAGGAGTTACGGACGCATGAATCCATCCCTCCCTCTGTGGTGCAAAGCGATGAGTCGAGAGAGTTGAGTCGGCTGGAGAATTCAAAAGGTTTACCTCAACCAGCCTCTCCTGATCAGGCTTTCCACGCTGTAGGTGGACAAAACATCACGTAGTGACCTAGACAAACCTTACCCCATAAACCCGGGCACCACTGCTAAGTAACCAAACGTAGCAAACCTCCTGGGGTGACCTATGGCAGGGGTGTTGATTATCCAGCTAACCGTTACCTGCCTCCAAAATTGGATATCATTTGATGATAGTAATTACGAACTTAAGAGGAAGCTACAAGCCAAAAATGTGTGTATTCTTGGTATACCTTATATGGTAGGTAATTATTAAAATAGCTTGACAAACGGAGTCTAGAAACGTTCGATTTCAAGCAAAAAACTGTTTTTTATTTATTTTGTAAATAATTTTATAAGAAAGCAAAAAAGTTAATCAAGTCAAACTGTCACAGATAATCTTAGCTATAATACTGTATTTTTAAAAAGTTTTTTTTTCCTTTATGTGTTCATACATTTCTATTGAATAAATATTTTTTGTAGTAGTTTGCATTTATATTTTTTATTGAGTATTTTTTTTATTTATTTGTATTCTACTCAAGCGAAGCGATAGGAAAACCTTCAATTTATCTAAAGCATATTTTTTGGTATTCATAATGTACACCAATTCGTTATAAAGATTAATCAAAATAGTGATTTGGCATTAAGCTTCGCCTTAAGTGATTACGAACCGGAAAATCCCTAATTGGGACTCAATTAAAGTAAAACAAATAAAATTAAAGTTATACCACAAAATCATCACCAAATACATTTCCTGTCATAATGTATTTTTATTAATAATAAATACTACGTATTAGATTTAATTCATTTTTCAAGGTAAGTTCTTTTGATGTGTGAGTGATTTTATTTTGCTTTTAAAGCACTTATCGCCGACAGAATCAAAATGATTTTTTTAATATTTTTACTAACATTTAAAACCTACCAAACTGCTTTTGTTATCAGCTGGTAGAGACATATTAACATTTTTATTAATAACATTGGCAATTAACCGGTATGGGTGCATACTAATGATGCAATCAAATTAGCAGGTAAAAATTTGCATTAATGATGACAGCGAACTGCGCATATATTAGGATATAATTGATATAATGACTGACAAAACAATAAAATTAAAAAAATCTTTCAAATGGAACATCAGCAAAGGTTAGGCAATACTTAATCAACTCACATAGATCTAAATTAAAATATCTCTAATTCCATTTTTGTTCCTAATGTGTTTCAATTGAGTTAAATTTAATATTTTTGCTTCTTATTTATCACAAAATATATTTTTTTTATTTATTATTTATTTATATATAAATTATCACATATAATACTGTTTAAATTTTTACTATACTTCTATTAAAAGCATTTGCTTGTGGATGGAAGATTAGTGTACATTTGCGAAAAAATAATATAACTTGGTTACAAAGTGAAAAATAATGACGAAATTAAAAACCATACAAATTGTTGAATTTGGAAATAAGAAAAAAAATATATAAATATTTACTATGGAGGATAAATAGAGTATTGTAGGATAATTTGTGAGATTTTCAAGTGAAATATTTTCCCTTAAATATTTTTTTTTATATAGTTCAATATTTGTTTTTTATCATTCTTCTAATTTCTTCTGATAATTTATTGAAGAAATGTTTTCCTTGGTGCGAATAATGGTGCTGGGCAAAAGAAGTGTATAGTTTAGGACATGCAAATATATATTTAAGTCTGGTTCGATTTTCACTTACGAATGAGTATTTTTTTATCTTTTTCTTTTATAATTTGAAAAATATATGTTTCATAAATTAGTTTTTAAATTATATGCCTATCGAAATTAAAGCCCTTAGGTCTTATCGACAGGATCAGTAAAGAGAGCACCACTGCAGATCGTTAACGTACAAACAATAGTTCACATCGATTAAATTAAGAACAGTTAGTCGTTGTGAACTGTTGTTTGTTCGTTGGCGATCTGCAGGCATGCAGTTAACGATAACAACCAATCACGTCTAAAGCCATTTCAAGAGACGTTTCATTTCTTACACAAAGGCGATACTGAGAGTATCTTCTACTCTGAAACTTACCACAAGTATACTATATATTATTTTAAATACAACTTTTATCAAATTAAATTTACTTGCGCACGCCGGGATTTGAATCGGTGAAATTTCGACCACGGAGGCGTATTTAAAAGTTTTGTTCAGTATGCAGTGTAATGTATATTATCTGACAAAATAAATTATTACACTTAAATTACTTCAAATCTTTTTACTTTAACATTGCAAATTTTACTAATGATCATTTAATTACGATCTTTTAATTTTGATCATTTTGTGTACGATCATTTTGTGTACGATCATTTTGTTTGCGATAATTTTTTTAAGATCATTTTGTATACAAATATGATTGTATATTATGAATTGTGAATTCTGTTAAATTTTTCTGTTTAAAAATGTTTGTGATAAGCTATTTTTTTCAACATTTTTTATGTTTGAAATTAAAATAATGTAGAAATAATAAACTTTACATAGATAGTATAGAACGTATCCAAAACAAATTTATAAAATATATTACCTTCAGATTCAACAATAATTTTGTGTGTACATTTGAACTGATTGATTGATGCACTGCCCAAATTCAAACGTGGCATCATGTCAATAATTTAAACTACTCAATGCGCATACATACAGACACACACAAACACTCACCCTTACATTACACACGTCACACACACACACCAATAAACTACACAAATCATAGACATTACAAGGAAACATATCATAGGTACACAACATGAAGTATCTTATTCCTTATATTGTTTCATCTCTGTAAATCATGTACCGTTGGTTTCTATAATAAAAAAATAAGTATATTTTAAATACATTAACCTAAAATGTAATTTTATCTTGATTCTAATATGGTATTGGTTTTTATGACATCTTCAAAATAAAGAAATATAAAGAACATTTAAAATACTTGGGAAATATTCCAGAATTCAATTAGAAATTAGTATTATTTGAAGTTTATACAACAAACAAACAACCCCGTTTGACTGAATAAGCAATGTATATATCTTATGTATCTTTTCTTGAACTATTTTACGTCAGTTTTTATTGTACGTTTCGATTAGTAAGGTTTTCACATACACGATCGTTAATCAATTGAATAAAATTTTAACAACCATTTTCAGTAAGACCGTACAAGTTTTATATATAATCTTAATTAAAACCGGATTATAAAATATTCCAAATACGTATTTTTTATAACCCAATTGAATAATTCAATAATCACGACCGTATAAAAAAACTCGTTCACGATTAATTGTGTTTTGTCTTTGTTCAAACTTTTATAATAATATGGTTCCATGATAACTCAACACAGTGACAATTAAACACACTTTTAAAAAGTGATATAAAGTCATTAGAAACGATGAAAAAAATAAATTAAACCTTACCTAACGTAACCTAACCTACTTAACCCAGTTAATAAAGTTTTAGTTTCATCACTTTCCATGACTTTATATAACTTTTTAAACATGAAGTAAATGTCTTTCACATTGTGACAGATCGCCGTACGAATACGATCCATAGACAATGCTTTCGATACACATTTTTATTTCATTTTTTATTCATCTCCGTGGTGGTTTGTAGTGAAGGTACTTTGTAGTGACCGTTGGTTATTGTTCTGGTGGTGTAGTTGTGTTGTAAGAGAGTTTTGTTTTTATATTTGAACATGTATTAGCGAAAAATTTTATATCATCAGGTTAGTTAGTTCATTAGTCTCCAAGGCTAAGGAAACTGTGTTATTAGCCTTTTTTGCATCCTATTCACTAATAGTGATCAAACGACAAAACGCAGAGAGATTTTATCTTACACAAAACACAAAAAAATCTATAAATATGGTCGCATAATTAATACATTTTATTTAGTTTTTAATAGGCATTAATTAGCAGAGAAACAAAAACAAAACGCTAAAAACTTATCGATCTCCAACAGAGCATCAACTGCGATTATTTATACATAATCTTAATGCTCAAGAATTTAAAGTAAAAATCTCCATCTTGGACCGCTCCACCCTAATATATATTTTACATATAATCTTGCTGCTCACGATTTAAAGTAAAAATCTCCATACTGGACCGCTCCACCCTAGTATATATATAAATATATATTACATATAATCTTAATGCTTACGATATACAGTAAAAAACTGCATATTGGACCGCTCCATCCTAATATCTATAATATAATCTTAGTTCTTACGATTTAAAGAAAAAACGGTCTGAAAATTTCGTGAACTCAGAGCTCACCGCTTAAGAGTTTTATAATTTTTCGACATTCACATTTCTAATTCAATTTATTTGTTTTTCCTTAAGTACTTGTTACTTTGTAAGTTCAAAAAGCCAAGAGCAAATTCCGTACCTTAAATTATGTAAAAAACCAACTCCTATATTCTTGTATACTTACTACAAATAATGAATAACTAAATTAAAAAAACTTTCTTAGTGCTAATGATGAAAATTAATATTTAATCTTAATTTAAAATACAACAATAACTTAGTAAACCCCACTTTTATTTGTTATACTTAATGCCGACCGAGTTTCGCTACAACCGTACCTTCATCAGGACTTTTTAAGACTGTATATATTTCCAATTATAATGTCACAAAGTATCAATCTGCTTCATATGAACGAATATTTAATCATTAATTTGAAACTCAAATTTGAAACAGAAAAATCTCTACCGCTAAGCTAACTGGAACATATTCCCTTAGGTCATATCTTTAATCAATAAACACATTAGCGAATCTCAATTTTGAAACAGAAAAATCTCTACCACTAAGCTAATTCGAACATATTCCCTTAGGCCATATCTTTAATCACTGAAGACATTAGCGAATCTCAAATTTGATACAGAAAAATCTCTACCACTAAGCTAATTCGAAGATATACCTACCCTTAGGTCATATCTTTAATCACTGAAGACATTAGCGACTCTCGAATTCGAAAAAGAAAAATCTCTACCACTAAGCTAATTCGAACATATTTCTTTAGGTCATATCTTATCTTAGTCGAAGTACGATACAGTTAAATATGACCAAAAGGGATAGGAGCAACTAGCTCAGTGGTAGAGCAAAGACCCGGCAAGGCTGAGGTCCTGGGTTCAGTTACCAGATGCAACCGAATCGTTTTCTGATTTTTGTGTTTCAAATTGAGAGTCGCTGATATTATCTTGATTGATTAAATATTATAATTTGAGGTTTAACGCATAAATTGTAAACACTAAATTGGTTATATTTATGTAAATAACCATTGGCGTAACCAATAAAATATTTTTAATGTACCTAAGATAGGCCTTGCAGTTCATAAATAATATTTCTAAAACCTACGTAGCAAGAAGAAACCGGAAAAATCTCCCAATTAAATACCAGGGAAATCCTGCCTTCATCTTTGAAAAAGTTATATAATTCGTTAGTGGTTTTATGACGTATTGCAGAGGTTTATTAATTTATTTGTCATGCCATAAATTTTTATTTACGACCTCGAGATCAATGGACTGTGCATTTTTTTTCTGCAAACGAGGAAAATCATTAGTCTTTTGTGGTTAAAAGAATAGGTCAAAATATGAATAATAGTTTTAGCTAGGGTGTTACCCGAACCCATCATAATATTGTTGTCCATACCATTAAGTAAATTTTAAGAAATCAAATGATGCTTTGGGTTTTTTGTTAGGTAGGTCGGTAGTTAATATTTAATGGTGTTTATGTTTCTAACTAATGACAATTGTAATCAGTAGTGATTATCTAAGAATACTAGATGCGCCATTTCGTTTCGACAAATAAAACATTCAACACAATTCAGAGTAATACCTACCCAAAACAAATCACTTCAGTGTAGGACGTTTTTCATTTTATGTTATAGAAACAAACGGTGCATGATTTACAGTGATGAAACAATATACAGGAATTAGATACTTCATGTTTCGTTCCTAAGATATGTTTCCTTGTAATTCTGCTAAGTGATACGTTTATTCCTTAATTACCAGGTGACGTGTGTAGTATATAGATGTGTGTGTGAGTGTTTGTGTGTGTGAGTGTTTGTGTGTGTGTCTGTATGTATGCGCATTGAACAGTTTAAATTATTGACATGATGCCACGTTTGAATTTGGGCAGTGAATCCGAAAAACGTCAATGTTTGAGTTTGGACAAATATTATTATTGAATTATTGAAGACAATATTAGCGATTTCTAAACGAAAATCTGAAACAGAAAAATCAGAAAAGGATAAGGTCACATCTAGGACTCGAACCAAGGACCCTTGTCTTTCCGGGACACAAAGACAAGGGTCCTGGGTTTGAGTAGGTACTAGGTGTGACCGTATCCTTTTCTGATTTTTCTGTTTCAGATTTTCGTTTAGAAATCGCTAATATTGTCTTCAATAATTAAATATTACAATTTGAGGTTTTACTCAATAAGTTATTCCGAAAAATAAATATTATTATTGAGTTTGAAGAGCTCGTTTAATGGCGAATTACATGCTAAACAAATATATATTCAGGAATTAAATACATAAAGGGTAAGAAAACTTGTCCCAACTGCTCCCAAACCGTCTCCAGCCAGTGAGACTATGTCATTACCCGATTGGGGTATCTTGTGAGGCTGAAGGTAGTGGGTAGTGGAAGGAATTGGGGGAGACCAAGGCGGGGAAGCACCTGGCTATTCAGACCTAGTCACCGAACAAGGCTAAAGCCATTTCAAGCAACATTTCAATTCTGTGGTCTTACACCAGAGTGATATTAAAAGTATGTACCACTCTGGAAAGTGGCGCAAATACCCATTCTATATTTTATTTAAAACTAGCTGACATGTACCAGGCGGTGCTGGGGGTTATCCTTATGAGATGGACATATACCATCTCGGGCTTTTCTGTAGGCCTTTTTAAGATATACAATTCCGTAGAACATTATTTTGATGTATCTCATAAGGTTTAGCCAGCGTTAGCAATGTAGTGCCCGAAAATATATTTTTACGATATGATCATAAAACATCGACTTTTTTCTACTTGCTATAAAAATAATATGCATTTATCATATATGTAAACCTTTCGGAAGAAATTTTCTATACTATACTAAAAACCCTATCAAAATCCCTTGCGTGGTTTAAAAGAACTAAGCGCATAAACATGCACGGGTAGAGACATAATTTTATACTATTTAGGGATAAATCATACTTCAAAACTGTAAAAGCCATGGTTTCTTATCATAGAGCTTTTTAAGTGCGATATATCTACAATATGACTATTTCTGACGGTTTCCATGGTCGAGGGGTAAGGCTCTCGACTAGCAAGCTGGAGGTCACGGGCACAAATCCCGGCGTGCGCAAGTAAATTTTATTTGATTAATTAGTGTTATATTCATATTTACTCATTTAAAATCATATTTAGTATATTTGCGACACGTGACAGAGTGGAAGATACTCTCAGTATCGCCCTGGTGTAAGACCACCATTCAGAAGAGAAACATGCTTGAAATGACTTGGGCCGTGTTTGGTGACCAGATCTGAATAGCCATGTACTTTCCCACCTTCATCTCTTCATCTTCTTCCTTTCCCCACTACTTCAGCTTTCACAAACTATGAATACCGTCAAAATGTGCGGAAAATATAATGTTTATTGATTATCGTACTAAAAATATGTCATTTTCATTATGTCAATATGTCATATGTCATGCGTAGTCCTGCTGGAGAGGTCAAAAGGTCTACCAGTCTCTCCCGATCTGGCACGCCACACAGCTGATGAGCAGGCGCATCTTGAACCCACCTCACCCGATGAACTCGGACACCCTGCTAAATCACCAAACGTAATCACCACTTGGGGTTACCTATGACAGAGGTGTTGGTTATTCAATAAATGGTTCCCACTGAGGCGGTACACACACCTGCCTCCCAAGTTGAAAACTGTACAACGCCCTTGAAGTGACTTTTCGGCGCTGTATAAATTAGTCAAGAAGTATATTATCTCCGAAGTATCCTCACGGTCATCATACTGAGTTTATATAGCCCTATTAACATCTTCCTCAATTTATTCAGTGTCAAAATACTTAACCCAGTGTCGTACAATAATTAGTTTAGCATCGTTAGGACGTAAGTAGAATCACCGCGCAGAGTGGGTTTTTGAAGGATTTATTGTGGGTAGTTTGATAAATTGGCATTAGGTAAGGTTGGATAGGTATAGATAAAAAAATGGATAGTCATAATACGTGAGGTCAGGATCATTCTCTAGATCTGTGAAGTGTGGAATATTTTTGATTCTGATTGGAATCAAAAGATTGTTAGTTTTCATCTTGATAAGTCCAGATATATTCAGTTTCGTATTTTAATTTTATTTATTTATTTAAGAATAGTTGAAGCTCTGGAATTTTTTCGAAATCAGATGTATTTAAACGGTAATTTTCTTCTTATTTTGAACGTCGAGTGTGTAAAATTTCACCAATAACGGAATAACACTGTAGATTTTTATTAAAAGAAAACACACCAAGCCACAAACATTATTCTTTATAAAATAACTAGCGAAAGTCCCCGGCGTTGTCCGGGCTTTACACAGAGTTTTTTTTTTTAAATCAGATGTTCTTAAACATGTAATTTAAGGTCATGCGTGCAAAATTTCATCAAATCTCGGAATAAAACCATACATTTGGATAAAAACAAACCCAGCCACCCACAGATCGTCTTCTTCAACAGTTTCCGGGTTTTAAACAGATTTTTTTTTAAATCAGACATAGACAGTAATTTTTCTATTACTTATGTTGATGGTCGTGTGTGCGAAATTTCATCAATCTTGGAATAAAACTATAGATTTGTATAAAAAACAAACTCACTCATCCAGGTACACTATTATTTATACAGGATGTATCTTTGCGTACCTACCCGAAGAATTATAACCAGCAATTCCTGAGCATATATGAAGTAAAAAAGGTATATGTCATTTTTTTCAATTGAAAACAAAAAAAATATATTTCTATCACACGTTGCCACTGATCACACCGTTACGTGTAGCGACGGAATCACGTGATCCCGTTCTCTCTCCTATGTTACCGTGCCGCTGGAACGAGACGGAGTGCGTATCACGTGACCCGCTAGGCAGAATCCAACCACTCAGTTGTAACGTGTGATGTAATTTTTTTATTGAAAAAAATGTAATCGGACAGCAAAGTGACATTTACATATTTTACTCCAAAGATCCTCAAGAATCACCGGTTATATAAAACCTTTCGGGTACGCGCTATAAAATGCAAATGCAAATTTATTTATTTATTAACAGACATCGTCCAAATTACAAAATAATAACACGAATACAGTTAAATTCTAAATACAGGAGTAGACAAAGGTACATAATTAAGGCAGATATAGTATAAGAAAATAAAGTGACAAGTCGAATCAAGTCAAGACTACGCCGTGGGTCAGGACCACGGGACACTTATAATATTCCGTCACTTGTTTAGCGACCGGCAAAAATCATTCAGACTTATCCCAAAAAAGTTATGGTTTTGACTTGAGTTGACCAGTCTACACATTCTGGACAATGGTGAATAATATCCATAATTTGTCGAATGATGGTTGAGGAAGAGCAGTTCATTATTTCTGAGTCTGTGCGAGGGGATATTGAAGGGAATGAGTTGCAGTAGAGTAGGCGAATCAATAAAGGTTCACCTGATTCATATATTAAGCCCCTACAAATAATTCAAAAACACATAATTAAAGTCATATATAACAAAAATAAAACATTCTCGACCGACCTATTATACAAAGGAAGACCCCAAGGCAAGAAGTTGTTAACTTACATTTTCGTAAAAAATGAGTTAGAATGCTCTCTAAACTAATTCGCATACGCTCTTTCCAATGAACACCATGCCAGAGCTTAAAAACGGCAAGAACATGCTTAAATCAATGTGATGAACATGTTAACTACGTGTTTCTGTGACATTAAGTTGATAAAATAAGGGCAAGAACTTGTTAACTACTAAGTTAGCAAGTTCTTGCCGTAATTCTGTAATTAACAACTTCTTCCCATCTACATTGGCATAGATTTTTATGGTTAACATGTTATTCACTCACTTTGACGTTTACATTGGTGGTTTTAAAAAGTTTTGCAGTGCACGTTTTTTATTTAAAAATCATCGAAAATGAGTTCCAGAGGTGAAAAAATGGTGAAGATGTGTCAAAAATTGATCAGGGAATCAGGTAAGCTGTATAAAACATTATCGTTCATCTTAATTTATCCTTAGTAGTTTGAAAATGGGTGGATCATTTTTGTTTTGGTGTTTTTCTGTCTAAAAGTCAACAAATTTTTATTGTAATGCTTATTAATTTGTTTCAGGAAGTGTTCAAGAGTCCACTAATTTAGTACAACCTGAGAAGCATTTAGAAATACCTCAAAATAATGTAATTTTAATGGATGGTAAATGCAAAAAAAAAAGTTTTACTCTGTGACTCTGAATATTCTTTTATGTTTTCTTATGTTTTGAATTCCTTCATTAATGCTTTACAATATTTCGTTTCAGAAAGTGTTCAAGACTCTTTGACTGGTGTTGAGTTTGGGATATTATTAGGAATACCTCAACATGATGTCATGTTAATGGAAGGTAAACTTAAAAATACTTTATTGTGACACTAAATTCTTTTGAACATTGAACTAAAAATGATTATTTTATTGTACTTTGTATTTTCAGAAGATAATCAGAGGAGTCTAGAGTATATCGCTACTACCACTGGTACAGGAGATATAATTTTGGAATACGTACAACAAGATGAGATACTCAATACTTTAAATCAAACTGGTGAGGATAAGGCTTTATAACTTGAATTGAATTTTATTTTACTGATTTGCATGTAATGAAGATTAAATTATTATTTTCAGATGCAGCTCTTGCTGTGGAAAGCAGTGTAGGACAATATACTGAGGACGCTGAAAGCGAAATTGAAAACAATTTAAACGTTTCTGATATAGAAAACAGTCATTTAGAAGGTAATTTGTCTTGCTGTACCTAGGTATATAATTTCAGATTAACTTTAAAAAAAATCATTTTTGACTGTTCGCTAACTGATATGAATGTGTGTATTATTTTCAGGCACTAAAAAGAGTAGGAAGAGGCCCAAGGGCGAGCAAGAGAAATAGCGCGGGACGCTAGGATGAGAGGTGATTCTTATGTTAATTATAAAAAAAGCCTTAAACCTGCTAAAACACCAAAACTGGAAGAAAATCTTTGTGTTAGCAACTGCAGATTGAAATGTAATTCAAGATTTAATGCCGAAGTTAGGCAAAAACTCTTTCTAGAGTTTTATTCACTACATTCAGAAGCCCAATCAACTTTGTTATTGAGATCGATGAATATTAAAAATATAACCAGGATCACTTCGGCCAAACGATCCTGCAATATTACGTACTCTGTTTCAATACAAGGAATTAATGAACAAGTTTGCAAACCAGCCTTACAATCCATTTACCAAATAGGTAGAGGCAGATTAGATATTTCGAGGAGAAAAGTAGCTGCAGAAGTTTCATCACCAGCAGTAAGTCACAGAGGTCGCCACTGCACGAGGCCTAACAAAACACCAGATAACCAGCTTAAAGAAGTAAGAGAACACATCAATATGTTCCCTGCAGAAGCTTCACATTATTCCAGGAACAAAAATCCCCATAAATTATACCTCGCATCCGATTTGTCAATCCCAAAACTGTATGAGCTCTATAATATGTTTTGTGGAGAAAAAGAGTATGCCCCTGTTTCGTTGAATCGTTACACTAGGATCTTTACAGAGGATTTCAACTTGTCGTTTGGTGTGCCTAAGACAGACACTTGTGGGACTTGCGATAGCAAAAAATCTGACCAAGTTCATGTAAATATGTATAAAGCTGCATTTGAAATGCAAAAACATGATAAGAAAAAGGCATCTGAACTTTATACACAATACAAAAAACACTATCGGAAAAAAGGTTAACTTTCAAATAGGAATTCGCTGGATAAGAGTGGAGGAATTCGGGATTTATAAATATCGAAAATCACTCTCCGAAGAAGAGCCTTGGAAAGAAGTGGATCTTAAAAAAAAAAGTTTGAAACATTATCTTCCCCGCCAATGCTGTCATCAAAAGTGAGAGATAACAAAGAAATCGATGCGGCCAAATGGAATGTTATCCAAAAATTGTAACCATACCTGGATGAGTTTTATCGTGGATTTTTTAAAAGTCTCACATGCAAAAATTTTAAAAAATTGACACATGCTCTGCTACCTTTTCTTTTCAATAATAATTATTATTTAGTTACTTTATATCATTCTTATTGTTTGATTAAATAAAACAACAAGAATTTAACATGTTCTTGCCTTTCAATTCTGTATCTTCCTCACCTATCCCTGAAGATGGCATGAACATGTTAACTACATATTTTTGTAGAAAACATGTTTATTTTAACTTTTAGACGGCAAAACTACTTAATATTACTAAATGTAATGTAAATTTGGTTTGTTTACTACACCATGAAGGATCAGCACATTGTATATGACATTCAAATAAAAAATTATAAGTCAAAACGCAAAAGTCTAAATATCTCAGAATGCCTTCAATGTAAGTTAACAACTTCTTGCCTTGGGGTCTTCAAAGAATCTAAATTATTTAGTATTCGTAAATTATTTATATTACAAACTTTGAAATATTTATTTAAAAACAAAAATAATTTCAAAATAAATGAAAACAGAATGAGCAAAAGAACAAATAATATATTTTACACCCCCCAAACAAATACTAAATTAATGCAGACACATAGCAGTTTCATTGGCCCTCGTACATTTAACCTTCTACCACTACAAACTCAAATGATAAATAAAACAATAGAATATGTTAAGGAGGTAAAATTATGGCTGAATGACGCAGATATTGAAACACTTTTTATATACATTTATTGATCCTTTCTACAACTCACTTGCTGAAACTTTATAAACTATTGTACATAATGTTTTCTCTTTACTTTTATAATAACTATAAACAAAAAAAAACTTTTTCTACTTATATATATTATACTTAGGTACTTGAAATATAGTAATGGTTTTATATTACACACACTCAGGCAGTGCCTTAGTGGGTTTTCATTTCTTGTGTATACAATTTGGTAATGTATATTATGTTATTATTTACTGTCTATTATTATGTATAATAGATGTAAAGAAATGAAAATAAATAAAGTAAAAAAAATAATAATAATAATACCATTTATAATTTTGAAGAAGCAAATGAGGTCATTTCTTTCCCGACGGACTTCCAAAGGAGAGAGGTTTAGAGTTAGTTCAATTATATAAGTTCAATATATATTTATATGATTATTACAGCATAATTGACCTACCTACTTTGTTGCAGCTCCTCCCTTTCAATATCCCTTCCCGTAAACTCAGAAATAATGATTTGCTTTTCCTCAATCAACACTCCACAAATTATGGATATCATTCACCAATGTCCAGAATGGCAAGACTTGTCGACTCAAGTCAGGACCTTGATTTTTTTGGTGTAAGCCTTAATGATTTTTGTTTTGTTATTGATATGGCTAAAGTCGTGAACTCCATCAAAATCTTGTTCCTCTCTAGACTTGACATTACCTTTATTGTTTTTGTGCCCTATTTTTTTAGGTGTATTTTTTTAATTATCCTGTATTGTTTCATTTTCCTTGTATTAACTTTGTGTAATGTATTGTAACGTGATATGGTCTATTGGTAAATAAATAAATATATAACTGGGAGTTAATGATAGAAGTGTCTATATCAGTTTATGGTAATTAGATTTAGGTAGCAGAAAGAACAATAAAACATCACTTGTATGAATGCTAAGAATACCTAAAACGACCCCTTTTTAATGTTAAGAATACCTAAAACGTCCATTGTTTGAATGCTAAGAATACCTAAAACGTCGCTTGTTTGAATGCTAAGAATACCTAAAATGTCGCTTGTTTGAATGCTAAGAATACCTAAAACGTCCCTTGTTTGAATGCTAAGAATACCTAAAACGTCGCTTGTTTGAATGCTAAGAATACCTAAAATGTCGCTTGTTTGAATGCTAAGAATACCTAAAACGTCCCTTGTTTGAATTTTAAGAATACCCAAAACTTCCTTGTGTGAATGCTAAGAATACCAAAAACGTCGCTTGTTTGAATGCTAAGAATACCTAAAACGTCCCTTGTTTGAATGCTAAGAATACCTAAAACATCGCTTGTTTGAATGCTAAGAATACCTAAAACGTCCCTTGTTTGAATTTTAAGAATACCCAAAACTTCCTTGTGTGAATGCTAAGACTACCTTAAAACTTCCCTTTTTGAATGCTAAGAATACCTTATACGTCCGTTGTTTGAATGTTAAGAATACCTAAAACGTCCCTTGTTTGAATGTTAAGAATACCTAAAACGTCCCTTGTTTGAACTTTAAGTATACCCAAACGTCCCTTGTTTGACTGCTAAGAATACCTAAAACGTCCCTTGTTTGAATGTTAAGAATACCTAAAACTTCCCTTGTTTGAACTTTAAGAATACCCAAACGTCCCTTGTTTGACTGCTAAGAATACCTAAAACTTCCCTTGTTTGACTGCTAACAATACCTAAAACGTCCCTTGTTTGAATGCTAAGAATACCTAAAACGTCCCTTGTTTGAACTTTAAGAATACCCAAACGTCCCTTGTTTGACTGCTAAGAATACCTAAAACTTCCCTTGTTTGACTGCTAACAATACCTAAAACGTCCCTCGTTTGAATGCTACGAATACCTAAAACGCCCCTTGTTTGAATTTTAAGAATACCCAAAACGTCCCTTGTTTGACTGCTAAGAATACCTAAAACGTCCCTTGTCCTTGTCGAATGAGATACTGAGTTCATGTCGACAGAATGTAGTTTTTTAACCGACACAATGCGAATTTCATGATACTACATGAAGTGAAAGGTATAAAAAGTCTCGGACGCCCTAGGAAAACATTAATATAATTATTATTTGTGTTAAAATCAGACGTCAGTGATGAACGAAGAACGGGGTGTAAGGATAATCTATGACATAGACGTGAATGACAGAGGAAGTCGAGGACGACCGGGGTAGACATGGCACGTTCAAATGAAACATATTCTTATTTAAATACAATAATATTATTTCCACATTAAAAATGCACCCAGTTTTCAGCCACACTGGAATTCACAACCTCAACATTTTACTCCAAATCATTGGTAATCCCGAGCAACGCACCCGTCAGCTCGTAAAAAATTAATAAAACCAGTATAGGATGTTTGTTTTTGGAATGTCTTTTAATAGCGTAGGTATATATAAACGAAATAAGGGAAAAAAGATGCAGATTTTTATTGAGGATATATAACATTATATCGTCTATTTAAAACCTGTTTTTTGGATTTTCCTTATTGAGGTATCCATACTCTATTTCCTGTGACCTTTTTTGTGGTCAGCTAGCTATAAAAAGAAGAAAAAATACTGCTATAAACTGATGAAATTCAGTGGGAAATCATCTAACAGGATTGTTTTCACTATCCCAAATAAAATAAGAATTATTACTTTTATACCGGGAAAAACAAGTATCATCTCTCAATAACTCTACAATAGTCTGTATTTAGGAAGCATGTTTACGAGTGATGGGAAGGCTGACAGAGATATTGAAAGAAGAGTAAATGCAGGTAACTCCATTAATGGAGGACTGAACGCAGTTGGCGCTAACAAAAAATTGTCCAAAGAAGCGAAGTTAGCAGTCCACAATGGAGTGCTGGTACCTACCCTGATGTATGGAAGTGAGGCATGGAACTGGCAAAGAAAGGATGAAAGTAGATTGAATGCTGTTGAAATGAGATCCCTGAGGCGTATGTGTGGTAAAACCAAGTATGATCGTGTGAGGAATGTGGATATCCGCAAAGAGTGCAAGGCTGATGTAAGCGTAATGAGTAAGATCAAGAAAGGGACGCTTAGATGGTTTGGGCATGTAGAGCGAATGAGCGAAGAAAGGAGTGTAAGGAGAATATACGATGCAATTGTGAATGGTAGCAGAAGTCGGGGGCGCCCGAGGAAGACATGGCACGACCAAGTGAATCAGATACTTGAGTCGGGCCATGTCAAGAGTCAGAACAATAGAAGAGTATGTATGAGACGATGCATGAATGTGAATGAGGCAAGGAGTGTGTGCCAAGACCGAGTTGTTTGGCGGTCCGTCCTCTCTGCCTACCCCTGCGGGGAAACGGCGTGATGGTTAGTTAGTTAGTTAGTTAGTTAGTCCAGCAATGAACGCATTGAACTGGAAGAAATTTGGGGAGAGCTGAATTTTTGCAGGTGGATAGTACAGTACAACAGGGAGTATTTTACCTTAAAAGTTAGGATTTAACAGATCAATGAATCAAAATTTATTTATTTACCTAGAACAATTATTTTTACTGATTTATTAAAAATCTCTTCAAATTAATCGTGATCCCGTTAAAAACGGGAGAAATATACAGAATAAACATGATAAGGAATTACAAAATGTTATAAAAACAATCAAAGACAGTTGGTAGTAATACAGTTTTCGCATTTTTGTTGTTTGTTTTTGGGGTGTTATGCCGTGTTGCGCTAACTCCTTCTTTAGCCGACGTTTCGGACAGCGTTGCAGTGTCCATCATCAGGGCAGATCCGGTAGATCCGAAGATGTGTTTCACATCTTCGGATCTACCGGATCTGCCCTGATGATGGAACTGCAACGCTGTCCGAAACGTCGGCTAAAGAAGGAGTTAGCGCAACACGGCATAACACCCCAAAAACAAACAACAAAAATGCTTTTGGCCGTGAGAATCTAAAAACTTACCTCAGTTTTCGCATGATTATAATAAAAACAGTAAAATAAACTAAGATGATAAGATTAATTCACAAAACAAAAAATTAAATTATCAGTTTAGTAAGTAGCATTTTATATGTTTACAAGTTATATCTACATGAAAATGTCTACATCTCTAGAGGCATTGTGAGTTTTACAGATACGTCCTATTAAAGAGTTTTGTGCATATTTGGCTTTACAGTGTGGTGTTCTAAAAGTATAATATCATTTATTGTATGTTTTTGCTTTTGTTTGACAGTTCGAGTGGAATATAATTTTATATATCAGATGTAATTTACATTTGTAGTAAATTGAAAAGAAAGTGAAGCAATCAATTTGAAACAATTACCCGATAAGCAACAAACACGTTGTTTTTGCCAGAAAAAACGTCTGGAATATATAGCAATTTCTACAATTTTGGTAAAAAACTGTTAATTAAATTGGAGAATTTGATATAAAAGTTTTGGTTGGTACAAAGCTTAAATGGTATATACCCACAACATCAGGTTATAGCTCAACTTAGGTTATAATCATACTTCAACAGTGACCTTCCTCTTGTTTTGAAGGTCAAGTGTGCAAATTTTCATCAACCTCGGAATAAAACTGTAGAGTTGTAAACAAATCATATTCACGCCCTCCGCCCGTGACAATTAACGTTATATAATAGATGATGTTGTGCATTTTTCTTATAGATAGTGCAGTCTGTACTTGGTGTTAGTAGGTATGTTCTTTTTCAGATCTCCCAAGGTTTTCTATCCAACTTTTTGCTTGACTTTAAATGTTTTTATGTTGTTGTGATTTTTAATTTTTTTAAATGCTATTTTGCTTTGTTTTTGTTGAGGTCAGTACCAAAGTATGAAGCTTTTTTGTCCGAATTCGTAGTTTATCTTGAGGTTTAGTGTTTTCGACATGTGTATTTGTTGTTATTTTTAAAGAAGTATTGTTTTAGAGTAGTATTATTTAATTGATATTTTGTTAGGATTGTTGCAGAATTCGTCAGTGCTTGTTCTTGCCCCACGGGAACTTTAAGTATAATTTTTATGATGGCTTTTTGGCGCACTGACTGCCCTATCCAATTATACCGTATTCTACAGGGTTTTCCAATAAGATGTGTTATTTTGAATAGCCCGCTATTTCGGTAGATATTACCTTTGAAGCTGCCATTTTTTGACATTTGACTAGTAGAAACTACGCCATTAATAAAAATGGAACGATACACGCTTCAACAATGCATTGAAATTATTAAAATTCACTTGAGTGAATTAAATGCAAATCATCTTGAGTGATGAGGCCCATTTCCGACTCGGTGGCTTACATTGGCATACATCCTACCGGCTGCGCCAATGTGGTGACTTTGGATGTATGCCAATGTAGATATGAAGGGAGAACACTTTGGTTGGTATCTTGTGGTATTTACTCGGGGAATTGTCACAGGCAAAAGAGGACGAGAACTACCTTTCATACGTATTTATTAACTATGCAAGCATTCCATCTCGCTTGCACACATACTCTTTCATTCACACATTACAGTCAACAAGCGAAATTGTCGCATCTGGGGCTCGGAAAACCCAAGAGTTATTGTTGAAAAGCCTCTCTATCCTCAACGTGTGACTGTTTGGTGCGGTTTTTGGTCCGGAGGAGTCATTGGACCTTACTTTTTCGAAAATGAGGCTGGAGCAAAAGTTACGGTGAATGGATTGCGCTATCGAGAGATGATTAATGATTTTTATGGCCAGAATTGGATGATATTGATCTGGACAACGTTTAATTTCAACAAGATGGCGCTACGTGCCACACAAGCAACGAAACTATTGATCTTTTACGATTGAATATCAAAATAACACCTCTTATTGGAAAATCCTGTGGTGTCCTCGTGATTGACAAAGAGACGTGTAGATTCGTAGAAGCATTACTTATAAACATGATCGGAATAAACACGTGCTTAGTTAATTATATATTATGTAACAAGATAATAATATTAAAGTATTCAAGAAAATAACATAAATAAATAAAAAATAGCCCAACTGCTTCCAACATTCTTGAGCCAGTGAGACTATGGCAACTCCAATTGCGATATGTTGTGAGGCTAAAAGAAGTGGGGACGGGAAGGAGACAGGGGAGAGGATGGTGAGGAAATTACTGGCCTCTTAGATATGGTCACCAAACACGGAAAAAACCATTTCAAGCAAAGTTTCAATTCTGAATGATGGTCTTATACCAGGGCGATACTGAGAGTATCTTCCACTCTGGAACGTGCCGCAAATATACTAAATGTTGTTTTAACTAAGTAATTTGTGAAATAACACTAATTTTTAATCAAATAAAATTTACTTGCGCACGCCGGGATATGAACCGGCCCAAATACCTAAATGTAGGTCCCTTCCCTCTAGCCCTTGTCTAAATTTAGGTAGACAACTTTTGCAATTTTATTTTGAAACTCCTGCAAACAGTTCAGATCAGCGTATGTTGAGAGACTGAAGGGGACGGGGAAGCAAAGGAGATGGGAAGGAGAAAGGTTGCTGTCTGTACAGGGAACTATACCGCCACCCGAATTGGAAAAAATACTTATAACTGACCAACTAACCATTACGCCGTTTCCCCGCAGGGGTAGGCACACACTTCTTGCCTCATTCACATTCATACATCGTCTCATACATACTCTTATATTATTCTCTTGACATGGCCCGACCAGAGTATCTGATTCACTTGGTCGTGCCATGTCTTCCTCGGGCGTCCCCGACTTCTGCTAACATTCGCATTTGCATCGTATATCCTCCTTACACTTCTTTCTTCGTTCATTCGCTCTACATGCCCAAACCATCTAAGCGTCCCTTTCTTAATCTTACTCATTAAGCTTACATCAGCCTTGCACTCTTTGCGGATCTCCACATTTCTCACACGATCATACATGGTTTTACCACACATACGTCTATATATAACATACTTAATAAAATACATTAAATTATTTTACAACTTTATGTCCGGGTTAAATCTTCCCCACAGGAAAAACTAAACCCTTTCACACACTTTTCCACAAATGATCATCTAGTCAATCCACATTATGCAAGTCCATTATATAAGCATAATAAATACAAAACAATACAAGAACAACACGTCAACTCACCAGAGATCAAATGGGAAAATAAATAATGGAGGGTTCGGCTCGGTAGAACTTCTAATTCGACCTATAAATCCTACTGATCCCTCAATAAATTTTTTTAAATATCTTTCGTAATCCTAGATGTATTTAAAATGACTGATTTTTGCATTTGTTTTGTATAAATTCTTTGATCTAATAAGCCTAAATTTTGAATGAGAGAGCTAGGTATAATGCCAGTAGCCGAAATAAAAAGCAACTTCATATTATTATTCCAATAATTGAATTTAAATATTTAAATGAAATCCTCAGAACGGGATATCCCAGTGTGGATATCTCTCTCTGGGTGTGTTACAGAAAAGAAAGATAGTAAACATTATTTAATTTTTTTTCCACTGTTTAATAAGCAAAAAAGCAGCGAAAAAGAGAACTTTGATAAACCAGGTTGTAACAAACCATTTGACAGTTACAAAAATGTGAAATATATTCAATTTTTGAACATGTAGTCAAAGTTTAAACTTGACCTTTGGAGTAACTACCTTTTACAGAGAGATGTTTTGTAAACATGTTTGTTAGTTTATTTCAACAAAGGATGTTTACATTTCTACCTGTTTTCAACAATCTGTTGACGTATGATGGTAAGCATTTCAATTGTGAGAAAAACGAGATATTTCACAGTCAGTGAGCATTGAATTCAAACATCTTCAAAATAAGCTTTGTTCATCACAGTTTTATTATTATTGTAATAAACACTGAAATAATTAGTAAAACCTCAAATTGTAATATTAAATTATTGAATACAATATTAGCGATTTCTATACGAAAATCTGAAACAGAAAAATCAGAAAAGGATACGGTCACATCTAGGACTCGAACCCAGGGCCCTTGCCTTGCCGGGGCACCGCTCTACCACCGAGCTAATGGGACCCTATCTCCTTCGGTCAACTGTATCATACTTCGAATACGAACTACCAACATTGTCTTCATTTTCTCACTACACATTTTTATTGTCTGCTATCTTTATGTATGATCTTAAGATTCAACTCTAAATGCAATCAAGACAGTGTCTTAGAAAAATACGAGTATATATTATTTTTATTTTTAATGTGCGACATCTATTGACTTTTCTGCTAAGTTTAGGATGAATATTTTATTTTTTGTTATAACTTAATAAGTAAACCTCAAATTGTAATATTTAACTATTGAAGACAATATTAGCGATTTCTAAAATGATTTGAAAACGAAACTCAAGGGTGCTGGGTTCGAGTCCTAGATGTGACCCTATCTTTTTTAAAGATTATTTTTGTTATTTCACAACTTATTATTATAAAATAAAAATGTAGGATATCTGTCGAACGTATGGAAGGTACTCTCAGTATCACTCTGGTGTGAGACGACCATTCTGAATTAAAACATTGCTTGAAACAGTTTTAGCTGTGTTTGGTGACCAGATCGGAATAGCCAGGTACTTCCCAACCTTCCTCTACCCCATTCTTTCCCCTCCCCACTACCTTCAGCCTCAAAACATACCTACTCCAATTGGGGACGCCGTAGTCTCAAGTCCAGACAATGGGGAGCAGTTGGGACTTGTGTGCGGATTCACATAAAAAAATTCTTAGAATCTCAACCATTCATAATCGAAATCTTAAAATAGCTTTAACCACTAACTGGCTTCAGGCCATATATATATTACATACAGAATATACAGGAAATAAATAAGTTGTTGATCTGATCATAAAAAACCTGTTTTTAAACGTTTATATAATATATTATTATCTTTTTTTGTTTAAATTTAACACTATAATTAACTTTTTTGATTAATCGTTTAGTTGTTTATAACGCACAATATAATAAACGCACAGAACGTGTCGGGGTGAGTATTAATTTGTCAACACTGAAAAGGTAAACCTTGCGCGAATTGAGGATGCCATAGCGGTGCCTATTGACCATTGACAATATTAAATTAGGAGAAATTTATTTAGCAGAGAATTGAACTTGTGACGCATGAGCGGAACTCGACGTATTTGTACAATCAGCTATGGTTATAATATAAATATTTTGAATCAATGAAGATTATGTTAACAAATCTCAGACGCAAAATGCAACAGAAAAACATAAAAAGATCTAGAATGAATGAAAGAACTAATACATATTTTAAATAATGAACTAGATAATGTATCAAGATGGCTAAAAATAAATAAGCTTAAATTAAATACAAAATATATGGTAATTGGTTCATCCAGTGAAAGCAAAATCAAAATTGATGGTGAAATTATTGAAAATGTTACCGATATAAAATACTTAGGAATTACAATAGATTCCAAACTCAATTTTAACAAACATGCTGAATATACCCAAAAGAAAATTGGAAAAAAGATATCTTTTTTGGGAAGAATTCGCCAAAAACTGTCCTGCAATCACCATTTTAACTCCATTATTGCTCCAAATTTTAACTACTGCTCAACTATCCTTTTCCTGTGTAACGACCGAGAACAAAATAAATTTCAAATTCTCCAAAACAGGGCAGTGAGAACAATACTCAGACGAAATAGATAATCAAAAGTAAATAAAATGTTAAAGGAACTAAATTGGCTAACGGTGAAACAGACGTTGACCTTGAACACGATGATATTTGTACACAAAATAGTAAACAACAAATTTTATATAACAAGGACATAACAAACATAAAACAAGGACGTGCAATGAAATCAGGCTACCAAAAAAGGACAAGACAAATACTCAGAATAGTATACTATATAAAGGGATGAAATACTATAAAAACCTAATTTCTGCCCCAATTGGAAAGTTCAAGATGTTGTGTAGGAGCCACATCAAGCAAGATAGAAAAATATAGTTTATTTATATGTCACAAATTAATTAGTAATTTGTAAACTTAAATGTACAAATTACTAAAATAAAATTAATAAATGAAATGAAATGAAAAAAAAGCAGTTGAACTCAGGACACTACTGGGTAAAATTCCTGGATGCATCCTAATATTTAAGGTTTTACTCAATAAGTTATCCCACAGTAAGGAATAATTTTTTTTTCTAACCCTAAAATTCTCAATGTAGATAGTCAATTTGGGAGGTGGTACAGTTACCCCAGGAACCATTTATTGGATAACCAACACCTCTGCCATAGGTTACCTACGTTAGGCTACGTTTAGTGACTTATTAGGTGTGCCCGGCTACATGCGGAGGATGAGTCTGACCAAAAAGAAATACAAGTTGAGTGAGTCCTTTTTTTCATTTTGACCCATCGCCTTGCTGCACACTGGGAGAAATGGATTCATACGTCCGTCACTCCCGGACACACTGACCCCAGAAGTTCCTCTCCTTCCTTTACTTAAAACGACCCTCCACACAGCATCCTTTAAGATGATATATGCCCTGAGGGAAATTATTTTTCTCAGACTCTCCTGTGTGGAGGAAAAGTAAAAAAAAAAACTATTTTTAAAGATTTTTTGAAAATTCAAAGATAGATCCCGCAATGTTTGGTCGGAGTATTGGCACATTGCTAGTCAATCCAATGGAGCCTGCTATGCCTCAATACAAAGGACTACCCCATCAAAACCGTGGTTTCAGCAATTCCCTCATTTTTCCAAAAAAGAAATTTCTTTACTCATTCGAATGAGGATCGGACATTGTTCCGTTCCTTCCCATCTTTTTAAAATTCACGTCGTTGACTCTCCAGATTGTACATTATGTGGTCTAGAAGTGGGAACTTTAGATCACAAATTTTTTGGTTGTCCCTCTCTTAACAAATATCCTCTCTTCTATCAAGCCTTATCTAAAATTGCCTCACCTCCATTCAACATCTCATCTCTTCTAAGTCTGAACTCGACTCCAATTTTCATTATAATTTTGAAATTTGCCCATTTAAATGAAATTTATATTTAAATTCACCTTTCATTTCTCAATAATTTTAAATGATGGCCAAGAACACCCTTGAAGGGTGAAAGCCATAAATAATAAGAAAAAAAAAATCCTATGTGACATAATTTTTCAAAACTATCAGTATTTAATTTTAAATCGTTGTCTAATTAATAAAACTAAATCTAATTAGCAAAAAAAACATTTTAAAAGCGAGGAAGAAAGGTCAACTGCATTTAATGTCAATAAAAAATTATAAAAAAGATAATTTAAAAAAACAGTAAGAAGAAAAAACAATAATTCAAATTAATATAATAGTATTTTTAGCATAAGGTGTGTTGATTATTTACATTATGCCGGTGGAATGAATTTGATGAAGCTGAAAAACTTGTTGACCTAGAACCTAGTGGTTATATAAACTTTAAAAAAAAAAGCTAAAAACGCTCCACCGATCACGAATGGTTTTTTATGAAGTTTCACACTAAATGATTGGCATAATAGCTATTAATAAAATTTACAGTGATCTCCAAACATACAGTATAAAAATCCCAGCAAAGTTCACGTCTCCAGAGCTCACTTTATAAGTAGTTTCTGCTGTGTTGACACAAACAGATTTATTTATGGGTTTTTTAAGATTTTTCAAAGGTGAGAGAGAAGAATCAAAGGATATATGTGTACCTTATGCATAGATGAAAACTACAAAGGGAAAAAGAGAGAGAGGCGTCTTGTATTTTTCAAATCTCAACAATTAAATTTGGAAGCCACCTCTAGGCTGGAGGACTACAATACTAGATAAATATACTTGTTCCTGTGCAAAAGAGGGCGGTCCTTCTGATTGACAATCCATTGTTAACAGACAGATTGCCATATCTAATGCACATACGAAATGTGGGCATGCTGAGTCTGTTCTATATGTATTTTAATGGAGCCTTGATCCCCGGTGGACCGGTGCACGTGCGTAAAACTCGACGGAAAAGAGCGGAACACCCGTTCATAGTTAATGCGTTGGCTTCCTGAGAACGGGTCGTTTTTGTGTAAGTCGGCTCGTATGCGGTCCTCTTCAAGGCCCGCATTAATAAATCTCTTCATACAGCCCCTACCTTAACCCGCCTCAAAACGCTGCCCCACCGGGTGGCGATATTGTTCCCTGCCTTGACACTGTACAGACAGGGGCGCTACAGTGAGGTGTCTAAAAAAAATTATAATCAAAAGAAAAACAGGAAAATAGCTTAATAAAACAAAAAACAGGAGAAAAGTAAAAAACCAGTAAAAAGTAAAAAAATAGAAGAAGTAAGTGCATGCCAACAGTGGCGGTTCGTGGCATATCTCATTGGAAGTTCAATCAGAGATTAAAAATGGGAGAAAAAAATGCCTCAGATATACGAAAAAATCCTATATTAGACTTTTCCATATTATGTACAAAATTTACCAGATCTGAAGGAATTTTCACAAGTCAAGTTTTCAGAGGTCACCACAGATTAGCGATTTAACTTTAATATACAATTGTTCGATTCATTAATACGTCTTTTGCTAAAGAATATCAAGTCGTAGGTTAAAAATAATTATTAATACGCAGTTCATAATTTACGCAACATCGTCAGTATTTAACTTCATTTTAAGAACAACTGAAAACATGATAGTTGCAGAAAAATATCTGTTGATTGAATTTGGTGTTAAAAAATTTTGCGCACTCGGGCAGCTAGTAAATTCCCAAGGATTGCAGGTCTACGCTCTGGCACCAATCGTATGTTTTGTATGAACCTAACAAATATGACTTAGGTGCTGAATTCATAACGCACCTATGGGATTTTGAATTCATTTTGGACTCGCTTTGGGCAGTATGAGTATCATTCTGACGGATGGATTTTTTAGCACAGAATTTGAATGGCCTACTGCTTTAAGGTTCATAAAATTATAATACAGGGTTTTCCAATAAGATGTGTTATTTTGATATTCAATCGTAAAAGATCAATGGTTTCGTTGCTTGTGTGGCACATAGCGCCGTTTTGTTGAAATTAAACGTTGTCCAAATCAATACCATCCAATTCCGGTCGTAAAAAATTATTAATTATCTCTCGATAGAGCAATCCATTCACCGTAACTGTTGCTCCAGCCTCATTTTCGAAAAAGTAAGGTCTAATGACTCCACTGGACCATAAACCGTACCAATCAGTCACAAGTTGAAGATAAAGAGGCTTTTCAACATTAACTCTTGGGTTTTCCGAGCCCCAGATGCGACAATTTTGCTTGTTGACGAAGCCACCGAGGTGGAAATGGGCCTCATCACTCAAGATGATTTGCATTTGATACACTCAAGTGAATTTTATAATTTCAATGCATTGTCGAAACGTGTATCGTTCCATTTTTATTAATGGCGTAGTTTCTACTTGTCAAACGTCAAAAAATGACAACTTCAAAAATAACATCTACCGAAATAGCGGGCTATTCAAAATAACACCTCTTATTGGAAAACCCTGTACAAGTTTGTCTTATTTTCTTATATTTTTATATGGGAATACACTGCACAAACGCAAACCGCCACTGTAAGCGAATAGGTACTAAAATATATATAGCATTAAGAGTCAGGGTGTGTCCGTCTTAGGCTGGCCGCATACATACGTTTTTCGAAAATTTTATTCGAAAAACGGAATCAGTAGAAAATACATTAACTGCCGCACACGTTCGTTTTAGTTCCGAACGGAACAAATTCCTTACGCACGTTCCGAATGCGAGCCGGCGCGTTCGGAGAAACCGGATGGAAAAAACCTAATGACGTCATGTGGAACGCAGCTATTGCATACAGTTTGTTTGTGCGGACGCAAACGCACGGAAATTTACAGTTCGTAATACAGTGTTGCCAACAGATCTTGACCTAATATCGCCGTTTCTCATACATAAGGTAGCGTAAAGTAGCCGAATTTGCTGTTAGGTGGGACATGTTTAAAATTGATGTTTTTACGTGAAAATAAAAATTTCGTGGGGGGGGGGTGGCTAGAGAATTTCAAGAAAATATAAAATAGAAAAATAAATTTCATGGGGGGGGGGGGGTGGCCTAGAGAATAATTGGCGACCAGTCGCCTTTTAGATTTTTTCGCCGCCGATTCTCGCTCTGAGTAGCCTAAATGGCGATATATCGCCCTTGTTGGCAACACTGGTACTGACGTTTATACATTCCGAATGAAGAAAAACGAACGTTTGCGCTAGTCTCACGGAATTCCGAATACGGAAAACGAATTTGTAAATCGAATACGGAAAACGTATGTATGCGGCCAGCCTTAATGTAACAGCCACACTAATCAAGAGTATAATACTCTTGGTCCAGTTTGGTTGAAGCAAGCGAGCAAGTAATGATGACCCAATCTCACTTCTTGACCTTTCAGGTCGTCGGTTAATACACTTTGGCAGACAAAATAACATTACACTTCTTCGAATAACAGATAATTAATTGCTAGTTATACGTTCTTTATTTCAATTTTAAAATGAAACCGATTGATTGTGATGGCTGATTACTAAGATGGAAATTTCTAGAAACATAGTATTCAATCAATCATTTAAATAGCTGTTTCTCAGAATTTGAAAAATTCGTCAAATTTCAACGTTCATTTCCGGGTTCTGTGAAAGTCCTGTCCAAGTTCTGTTAATATATCATTATAGGCTATTTGCTTGACAGAACTGAAATAAAAACAGAACTTGAAAAAATCTTTCGCATAACTGGAAAATGAGCGTTGAAATTTGATGAATTGTTCAAATTCTCCGATACAACCCGTCCTTAAATAGCTGTTTCTCAGAATTTGAACAATTCGACAAATTTCTAATTTGTTTTTCAAGTTCTGTGGAGGTTCTATTCAATTTCTGTTGTGATTTCAGTTCTGTAAAGCAACTGGCCAATTATTAAGACTAAAAATAGTCTTTCTTGTGTAACGATGTGGTTTTCATTGTAATTATTGCTTTGTGGTTTTGAATCCGTGGAATTTTTTTTATTACATAAATACAACATGTATTATTTTAAGAATCGAAGTACTCGAAGAGAATTAGGTTCTAAATTGGGTGAGGTTTGGCAGCGATTACGTTTGCCCACCTACTGCGTGGCGGGTCGGATCGAGAGGGTCTGGTTGGGGGAGACCTATTGACCTCTCCGGCCGGACTCTCTCTCGACCCATCGCCTTCACAGCAATGTGAAGGATGGATTCATACACGGAGAAAACTTACTGATATGAAATACTGTTAACTTGTTAAAAACGTGATTAAATTATTTGTTTTCCTGTTAAAAATGGGACTGTGGGCCTATAATGAATGAATTTAAAGAGTTCCTAATAAAGTATCAGTCAAAAGCAAATGTTTCGTGAGGACGGCGGAACATGTGTTCATACAAATACTGATACTGACATACTTATATTGTAACATTCCGTCATGATGTATATTAGAAAAAGAACACGCATTTTCGATATATTCTAAAAGGCTAATATTTTATCAAGAAGTTCGCATCCCGTCACTTTTTTTAACACGATCATTTTTTCTCCAAGTCATTACAGGAAACATTGACTCCCAGATTCCTAAAAACTCCTCATAAACGTTTCCTTTCCAGAACTTCCTTTCCCTAAAAAGACCCTTCACACAGCAAAGATGACATGGGCAATGAGGGTTTTTTTTCTTGAAGGCCTCTTGTGAGGAGCTAATGTTAAAAAAATAACGCGATAGACTGACTATGTGTATAAAATGATCAGATGACAGATTATCGAAAATCATGAACAAGTTGGTGCCCTTTTGGAGGAGACCTAATTCGGACTGATGAACTGACTGTGTTGGAAAATATTATATCAGGGCTGGAAGAATTCAAGACAAGAGAAGACATTTGCGAAGAAGGGCAAACATCGCCAGAATATGATTTATTTATGGTAAAGCAAAGCTTTGTGATAGACCTTAGCCAAGTGCTAAATATCATATCTTTTGTTGTAATTTTACTCGGAAAACTTCCACAGAGCAATGTGAAGAAATTAGCAAATTGTAAATAATTAAAGAAATTAACATGAACGTACGTAAAACAGTCAGATAAAAATTCACAGCTGTTTCCGCGATATTTCAAGTCAATGTAAGTGGTCAGGCGATCGTCTTTTCTTGTTAGCAAGTGACTTGTCGTGTAGCCACTTAGCAGGTTCCACTTACTTCATTAAAACATAATACCACCAATTAATACCACCGCATATTATTATCTTAGACCTAAGACTATTCATTGTATCCTTGCCTTTGTACAGCCATTGAACATCTCAAAGTAGTCAGTGTTGCTGTCAAAGAACGACTCCATAACATGTTATACAATCTGTTTTCTATAATAAGAATTTGCACGACAAAAGACGCCAAGAGAAATATGCAAGACAGTCACAAAGGCATAATGAAAACATCAAATGAAACATATCTGGGCGCTGATTTTCGGAGCGAAAACATGGACAATGCAGCGAAATGAAACGGAGAGACGTCTTCTAAATCTGGAGCTGAAGAAGGATGCTCAAGATACAATATGACGCAATAATCATCCATTCTGGAAGAGATAGGCAGCCAAAATTGGCTGTCAACTACCTGCCTACAACTTATTCTGTGATAACTCATTATTCATGGTCATCGGCAAGTGAATTCAAAGTTAGGGAAAGCTGAGGAAGTTCATCAATGCGTTGAACGGATCAGATGTCACAGAAGGTCGCTTTCCCCAACACTCTATATAGTGCAGGACTGTTGGGGAGTAGGGGAGCCTGGTTCATCTGGGCAATTGAAGTGGAGAAGCGTCATGGTGATTTATTTTTTGGGTATTATGCCGTGTTACGCTACCTCCTTTTTTAGCCAACTTTTCGGACATAATTACATAAAAATCTGCCGTGAATATCTGGAGAATCGTTGTTCATTGAAGCCTAGTTTATTTGGGTGAATGGAGAGGAGAAGCCTGGTTCATTTGGGTAAATGGAGTAAAGAATCCTGGTTCATTTGGGTAAATTGAGTGGAGAAGCCTGGTTCATTTGGGTAAATGGAGTGGAGAAGCCTGGTTCATTATGGTAAATGAGTGGGGAAGTCTGGCTTTTCAGCGTAATAGGAATGGAGTAGTTTTGTTCATTTGGGCAATAGGAGTGGAGAAGCCTGTTTCATAAACACAGTAATGGGATCAAGAGCATCAAATCAATAATTGATATAGGTACAAGTGTTATTAGAACGAACCAGGTCGATATTAGTTCCTAGCTAGGCAGATTGCCCGTTCTAAGGAACCAAATGCTGCAAAAATTGCTAAAATTTTATTTTGTAAAATTAAAGCGTAGTTGATTTTTTTCATTTTTACCAAATTGAATATATAACGTTTTTACTTAATAGGTAACCGTGTAAACTTTTAAGTGACATTATTTAATAGTTTTTCAGACTCCACCCTCCCTGACCTATCGACTACGGAGGCTGTCAACATGTTTGTGATTTGACAAATAATGGCAAAAGATAATAAATCAAACTAAATCAGGCAGACCAAAAATGACAATACATTCACGTCAATGACCCTGAAAGAAAGGTCCGACTATATTCCTACGTTTTCAAAGCCAAATTTACAAATCAATGGATTCTGAAGTGTAAATATACAGTTTTAGTAAGTTTTTTTCTATAACTCTTTGAACAAATCTAAGTAGGGGGTTCTATTGCTTTGTAAGGCAAAAGTACTTCAGAGGTCAATTATACAATGAAGCTAATTATACATCACGAAAGTGGAATACATACTCATTATTGTTCTGGAAAGAATACCATTCTGAAAAAATCATTTTTTGAAATGGCTTAAATATAACGTTTATTTATTTATTCATTTTCGGGAAATCGACAGTTTACATTTAATCAGTTTGTAGATAAGTATTATATAGTAAAATAAAACCAATTAAGGATTTCCTCCTTGCGACTTTAACTGAGACAGCATAATATGGAATAAGTTATTTAAATAAATGATCCAAATCAAAGATTATATAAAACGAAAAATTTACAAAACAATACATTTATAGCCATGGAGAGAGGTTGTAGGTATAAATCAAATCATAATAGAGACATAAACATTATTCACAAACCATCAGAGAAATATTATTTTATGGACCTCTTGTATTTGGTAAGTTCGCAACTGAAAATATCAACCTTGGATAATACGTTATTGTAATTATTGCACAGTCTGTTCAGTCAAGAATTCTGCTTAGAGTTCGTTTTGCTTTGATCAACCCTGAACAGGACACAAGAGCGTGTTGAACGCGCAGGTGGGGCAGATGGATCGGGTGGTTTTAAAATACTTGTCAAACTGTCAATTTTAAAGGTATTGGATTGAAATAAAATGCAAAACGTGTAGTTACAATGGAAATTTATTAAAAAAAAATAGTAAAGGTAATTTTTAAAAATTGCATCCATCAAATGCCCTCCTTCTCAAGCGACGCATTCTTGAAGTCGGTCCTTAACGTTCCGCATTGCCCGCTCAAGCACATCACCAGGAATTAATGTGATTTCGTTGTGAATTGCTGCCTTCATTTCCTGCCTCTTGCTTCAATTTGCTTCAATTGCTGCCTTCAACTCCAGGAGTTGAAGGCAGCAATTCACAACGAAATCACATTAATTCCTGGTGATATGCTTGAGCGGGCAATGCGGAACGTCAAGGACCGACTCCAAGAATGCGTCGCTCGAGAAGGAGGGCATTTGATGGATGTAATTTTAAAATCTAAGTTTACATTTTTTTTAATAAATTTCCATTGTAACTACACGTTTTGCACTTTATTTCAATCCAATACCTTTAAAATTGACAGTTTGACAAGTATTTTAAAACCACCCGATCCATCTGCGCCACCCGTACATTGAATGGAATCTTGTTTAGCAACTCTGGGCATTGAATATTATTGTTATCTACTTTATGCAGGAATAGTAAATATACTTATATTTTTTATAATTGTTGAAAAGAATGTGACCTTATTGTACGTTAATTTTTTAAAGTAATATTTGTAAACGTTCACAGTATACAAGAGGTAAATTATAAAGCGAAGTAGTAGAAGAAAAATATAACATTATCCAAGAAAAATGTATAGGGGAAAAACATAGAAAATATAAAATAACGTTAATCTTTGTTAGGTTGCAATATTATATTTATATTTTTCCTTCTCGTGTCCATAATCCATATCGTAATACTTCTTTTGAAGTCGGTGATTTGTTTAAGGCGATGCCATACGTAGTAATGCAAAGTCATGTGTTTTTGGTATGAATATTTGGTCGCCTAGAAATATTTAAGATGCTTTAATTAAATACTGCGAGTAGAATACATATTGGCCTTTGAAATAATCGAGTATTTTTTAGATAAGTCTTTTTATAAGCCCAGAAAAAAATAATGTATAAGGCCTATGAAAACTGCTTTAAAGTTCAAAATCTCCTACTTACGAACCGATTTTCGGTTATGGTTTTATTGTATAAATTAGCGATTTAAGTTATTTATAAAATGATCGAAAGACATTTAAATATTTGTGCCTGAACATCCTCAAAATAAAATAAAAGGCACTTTTTCGCCATGTTTTTTTCTTGCATAAATCAAAACAGGCGGATAGTTTTAAGTGGGAATTTAAACCTTATCGCCATCTACGTAAGGGGCGTTATTGATAGCGGCTGGATTTAAAATATTACACGACGTAGTGTATCACCTTAATGGTTTTTATTGCAAGAGGGAGGATATTAAATAGTTTCATGGAGAAATATTCAAATTTCTTTGCACAAAAGTAGTTTTAGTTGGTGAAATGTAGGTTGTAATGAGGATCTTTTGAAATGACACGAGTTTGTGTGAGTTAAGTATATGAATAGCCAGATTCTTCTTACCCTTCCTCTGTGCAATCACCTACACCCTTCCACTTTTTAAGCTTTCCACCATTCTAATTTTTAAATTTAATTTGAAGTTCACTTTTGTTTATGGTAATGAATGTATGAATTAGTCCAAATCTTGGAAGTAGAAATTAGCCAGCTTCCCGACATCCTATCAAGCTGAAACTAAACAGATAGACTCGTTGTTGATGACAATGCATTCTGTCAAATTTTGGTGGTAATCACGTACACACACGCGGAAATATACGCATTTTTCTGAAATCGGGTGGCATTACAGCAGTTAATTTACCAAATGATAAGCATTTTGCGAGGTTGGTAGAAAATAATTATAAGCAATAATTAGTCGCTGAAATATCAATAGAAATTGAAAATATCTCCCGAGTAAAAATAAATGCCGCCAACGGGAATTGAACCCATACCTTCTGATGTCCGGTCAGGTGCTCTGAACCACTGAGCTATGTCGGCTTATTTCCAACCCGCCAAATAATTCAATATGTACTAGTACCACAATCAACAATTACTGTTTATTATATTTTTCACCTGTAAACAAGCAACTTTATTTTTGCAGGAAAGGCTTTGTTAGTGCTAAATATCTCACTAGATGGCGTCGAGACATATTATATCTACATTAGTTGGTGAAATATTTTGACTTGTCAAATAATATTATTTTTTATTAGGGAGATATTTTCAATTTGTATTGATATTTCAGGCGACTAATTATTGCTTATAATTATTTGTTATTATTGTAGAAAATACCTGGCCTATTATGCGTCACTTCATCTTAAGGAGACAGCATAAATTTAAATTGGCAGTACCATGACATTGTGTTGGACGTTAGCCAAGTCTATTATCTCTTTGAAAATCTGTACCCAGGGTATTTATTGTCTACCGTCTACCGCTCCTACTGATAAAGCCGCTTCCTACAATATTGGCTATAGCACGTACATTAGTGCAATGAACTCATTTTGAAGAAGCGATACTTGAGTACATCAATATAAACACTGCAGACAGAAGTTACTAGATGTCACATGTTGTACAGGGTGTCCCAAAAAATTTTATAAATTTTTTTTGTATTTTTTTGTGAAACCTTGATTTACAAAAGATTATTGGTAACAGAGTCATCAATTACTGAGATACCTGCTTGTTTTTTTATTTTTTTATTTTATTGCCTAGTTGACACAAAAACAATTGTGGGCAAATCTGATACAATAGCGTCATAAAAAAAGTTACTTGAAATTCTAATGTTTCTAAATTTTCTAGAACTATTAAAAAATTCTGCGAAAACTATTTAAAAAAATGCTAATTTCATTATGTATTTATTCTGTAAATTCCTACTAGAGCTATATTTACGCATACTTAAAATTAGTTGAAAGTCCAAAAAAACGTTTAAAATGGTGAGCTGAATAAAACTGAACAATAATTGTCATTAATTGTTAATTGTTGAATCACAAACGGTTTTTAAATTTTGACCTTTATGCTCAATTCAAACCATACATCTTCTGTGTAAAGTGTTAAGTTACAAATACTTGTTATAAATCGAAGCTTGACTTATTAATTACTTCCGATAATTTGTGAAGGATGTCACACTGGCGCAGCCGGTATCGATATCATAGTAATTAAATAAAAGTTAAAATAATTTGACCGATCGGTTTTTTCAATTCCAATTCCTCGGCTGGCTAAGTCCTCCATCACAACACAAGCAACATTTTTCGCTTACTCTGGTGGTACTAGGAGATTTTAAAATATTGTCAGGTTATTCGAACCCGGAAAGGCTTGTCTTTCTTTAAAAAATAAAAAATATGTATAATAATACTCGTATTTCATATAGAAATAACCCAATAATAACATAATATAACACCTCGTATGTGACTCATTTAAGAATATTATCTAACGTAACATAACACCTCGTATGTGACTCATTTGAGAATATTATCTAACGTAACAATAACACCTCGGTTGTGACTAATTTGAGAATATTATCTAACGTAACATAACACCTCGGTTATGACTAATTTGAGAATATTATCTAACGCAACATAACACCTCGTATGTGACTCATTTAAGAATATTATCTAACGCATCATAACACCTCGTATGTGACTCATTTGATAATATTATCTAACGTAACATAACACCTCGGCTGTGACTAATTTGAGAATATTATTTAACGTAACATAACACCTCGTATGTGACTAATTTGAGAATATTATCTAACGTAACATAACACCTCGTATGTGACTAATTTGAGAATATTATCTAACGTAACATAACACCTCGTATGTGACTCATTTGAGAATATTATCTAACGTAACATTACACCTCGTATGTGACTCATTTGAGAGTATTATCTAACGTAACATAACACCTCGTATATGACTCATTTGAGAATATTATCTAACGTAACATAACACCTCGTATGTGACTCATTTGAGAATATTATCTAACGTAATATAACACCTTGTATGTGACTCATTTGAGAATATTATCTAACGTGAGTAATAACATGTTTCATTGCTCTCTACCGGTCATAATTATTATTTGCACAGACTACTTTTTTGCCTACTCATCTTCTGCAGAACGGGACTCACATCGGCTAAACATATGAATAAATTATAAAAATACGGTAAAACATAAGCAGCGCACGTTACGTACTTTAAAATTGTAACGGAGTCTAAGAAAAATGAAAAAACAACTTATGTAGTCTAATAACCTTGTGCAAATTGGGATCATTAATCTCATAATCTTGATCTGTGAAGAGAAACATAAATATCTTCTTTTTCTTTTATTGACCAACTCTACACTGTTGCAGGTTGGCTATCAACAAGGAAATCATGGAAGAAACGGATCTAGCAGTGCACAATGGAGTGCTGGTATCTACCCTGATAGTGAAGATGGAACTCACAAAGGAAGAACGAAAGCAGACTGAATGGTAAAGTAATTGGAATACCTGAGAGGTATGTGTGGTAAAACCATGTATGATGTGGAGATTCTCAAAGAATGAAATGGTGATGTAAGTGTACTGAGTAAGATTAAGGACGATGGTTTGGGCATCTAGAGCAAATGACCGACGAAATGAGTGTAAAGAGAATATGAAGCAAATGTTAATGGTAGAAGAAGCCGGAGCCGCCAGAGGAAGACGCGGCACGATCAAGTGAACAAAATAATTGAGTCAGGCCATGTCAAAAGTTAGAATAACAGAAGGGTGTAAAGAATGAGATGTCGTGATGGTTAGTCAGTTAATGCTAAAATAATATCTCCCCAAGGTCCGCTGTACAGTTGTAAATTAGGATATAACTCCGAACTGTACAGGGTATCCGGGGCAAAGTGCACAAACTAATTTGTAAATGCCTTCCCTATCACCAGAAGAGAGATTGAAGAGCGCAAGAGATCTAGTAAAAAAAATTAACAACATTTAACAACTTCAAATATTTTGTCAAAAGAGCAAAAGGCCTCTCTTACTGAGGCAATGGGCGAAATGATGAAACATATTGAGACTATGGTCCAAGAATACATGTTGAGACTATGGTCCAAGAATACATATTGAGACTATGGTCCAAGAATACATGTTGAGACTATGGTCCAAGAATACATAGTGAGACTATGGTCCAAGAATACATGTTGAGGCTATGGTCCAAGAATACATAGTGAGACTATGGTCCAAGAATACATGTTGAGGCTATGGTCCAAGAATACATAGTGAGACTATAGTCCAAGAATACATGTTGAGGCTATGGTCCAAGAATACATAGTGAGGCTATGGTCCAAGAATACAAGAAAGATGATGGACTTGAAACATTATATCGATTATATTATGAAATTGATAAAAAAAACGTTGAAGATCTTTAATTATATAAGGAATAAAAATCGAATGCAAAATGATAAAATTACTGAATAACAAAAGAGAACCAACAGTCATTATTAAGCCAAAAGACAAGGATCCAAATGTTATAAATTTGGGAAGTTTAAAAATTGTGAAGAATGAAAAAAAAAATAAAACCTGAAAGATCCAAATTATTCATTAAAGGTAAGCAAATAAATAAAAATGGATTTCAGAAAAGGCAGTAAAATAGTTGTAAGTATGAAAAAAAATACTCACAGCATGCTGATTCCTTCTTGGTCCTCCTGTGGTTCCAGCACAACTTTGGTCCAAACTTGATCTTGGAGTACCCGATGAGCTTTCCACTGGAGCAAGTAGCACATCCCCCCACCACCGTATCTTCCCTAATCAGGATTCTTTCCCCAGGAATGACCTTAGCTGGCAAATTTCCTATTGTTCTGTCCAAGAGTCCGTTCAAAGCCTCGTCATTTGCATCAATTCCTCCCTTTTTCAAAATATCCTTTGCTGTTAGCTCTCTATTCGAAAGATTTCGTATTTCTGTCGTGTTGTTTGTTTCTGGTATCGAAATCATTTTGTTATTTTCTGACGTCATCCTATCGTGTAATTCCTCTTTGCACTTTTCAGGTATCATGATAAAAATAGGTATGAATTATTTTATAGATCTGCAAGGCTTAAAAAAACAATTTTAGATTCTTACTTATTTACAGTTAGAATTACGCAAGTTTATAATTGATGCAAGTCTTCTTTCACGTTTATCTATGGTTAAACAACTGTCAAATCAAATGTCACTATTAGATTTGAATTACTTTCATTGCATTATGACGTTGACTCATAAATCTTGTATTTATTATCTTGTTTGCTTGTCAAAAATTAAAGATTTATTTGACGCACCGAGATAAAATTGGAATTAATTGAATAATTCCCTACTGTGACTTCTGGTTAAGTGTTGGATTCACTAGGTCATGCCTTTGTTTTATCAGCAGAGGAAGCCTGAAACAAAAAGATACGTAAATTATAAATACTATATATCAATAACATTCAACAAAAACACTACCATTTAGGAAATGACAGTAATCATATCATTTACGGCATTTACTGCCACACGGAGAAAAATTACTGATATAAAATGCTATTAAATCATTCGTTTTCCTGTTAAAAACGGAACTGCAGGCCTATTCCAAGGAAGTATTCTGGGTCCGATTCTGTTCCTAATTTACATTAATGACCTATGCCGCATAGAATGTGACGGAGAAATCATCAGTTTTGCGGATGATACTGTTCTCCTTATAAATGGGAATAATTGGACAGAAACATTTAAGAAAGCAGAAGACACACTAAACAGGATTAAAAAATGGCTAGACTACTATTCACTTACACTAAATGCTAATAAAACCAAATTCATCACTTTCAAAATAAAAAATACAAAAAACTCTGAAGAAAACCTTAACTTGAAAATTCATAGCCCGCATCACTTAAATGAGCATTGTAATTGTCCCTCATTAGAAAACGTTGACCATATAACGTATCTAGGTCTAAAAATAGATGGAAATTTAAAATGGACCAATCACATTAGCTATTTAGATAATAAAATTAAAAAAACTGAGTTATTTTTTCAAAACTATCGGGAATGTGCTCATTAAAAAAGACTTAATCAAAATCTACATGGCTCTCTGCCAATCACTGTTAGAATACGGTATCATCGGATGGGGCAGTGCAAATAAAAACATACTAAATCCACTTATTAAATCTCAAAAAGCCATAATGAAAATTATACTGAAAGTTCCTGTAAGAACTAGCACTAACGAAATCTTCACCAATCTTAACATCATGTCACTTAAACAACTATATTCTAAAACTATACTCATTTACATTCATAAGCACAAAACACAAGAAATAATAACAAACACGTACAATAGAAACACTAGATCTCATGATCAAAAACTAATCCATCAAATAATTACTAATACAACTTTTGGGCAAACAAGCTTCTTATATCATAGTATTAAACTCTACAACAAAATACCACTCACACTCAAAAACCTCAACACTTTAACATTTAAATCTGAAATAAAAAGCTGGATACTTAACATAGGAAGATCTGAAATAGAAAATTTACTGAAATCAAACACAGACTAAAACAGAATCAACTGAACTATACCAAAAAACATTTCATATATATAACTATACCAAAAAACACTTCATATATTAATATATATTAAAAAAACATCTTACTTATTTTTAAATTATTTAAAAAAAATATATATATATTTCATGATATTTGTTCATAATTAAATTTATTTGTAACTTTGATGTAATATTAATTTTCTTATAATTAAATTATACATAAGTAAATTAAATCCTCAGCACGGGAGATCCCAGTGAGGATATCATTATATCTATTTGTTACACAAAAAAAAGATAATAAAACACTTATTATTATTATATTATTATAACAAAGACAGAGTTCATAACAAAGTATCAGTTAAAAGCGAATGTTTTATGAGGATGGCGTAACACGTGTTCATACAAATATTGATATACTGATATTGTCGCATTCCGTCATGATATATATAAGGAAAAGAACACGTATTCTCGATATAATCTGAATGACTAATATTTTATCAGGAATTTGGTATGTTATCACTTTTTTCGGTGTATGAAACATGGAATAATCGCTTCGTAAATATAACGCGGCGCGAAAGGTCTGAACAGTTATTAGAATTGCCTTATTACGTGTGTATGGTTAAAGCGGCCTTAAACCAGACTTAAAGCCGGCTTTACTATACCAACGTCGAACCATAAGAATTATAATACAGGGTTTTCCAATAAGAGGTGTTATTTAGAATAGCCCGCTATTTCGGTAGATGTTACTTTTGAAGCTGTCATTTTTTAACATTTGACAAGTAGAAACTATGCCATTAATAAAAATGGAACGATACACGCTTCAACAACGCATTGAAATTATTAAAATTCACTTGAGTGAATCAAATACAAATCATCTTGAGTAATGAGGCCCATTTCCACCTCGGTGGCTTCGTCAAAAAGCAAAATTGTCGCATCTGGAGCTCATAAAACCCAAGAATTATTGTTGAAAAGCCTCTCTATCTTCAACGCGTGACTGTTTGGTGCGGTTTATGGTCCGGCTGAGTTATTGGACCTTACTTATTTGGAAATGAGGCTGGAGCAACAGTAACGGTGAATGGATTGCGCTATCGAGAGATGATTAATGATTTTTTATGGTCGGAATTGAATAGCATTGATCTGGACAACGTTTACTTTCAACAAGACGGCATTACGTGCCACACAAGCTCCAAAACCATTGATCTTTTACGATTGAATATCAAAATAACGACTCTTATTGGAAAACCCTGTATATACGAGTATAATACGGCAGAAATGTAGAAAGAGAAGGGTTTGAAGAGGCAATTATATTATTGTGAATATGATATAAGACGGGTTTGATGTCAAACAGTTACTCTAAATATGATATAAGATGGGTGTGATGTCAAACAGTTACTGTGAACAGTTACTACTCCCAGGAGTATGATATAAGACTGGTGTGATGTCCAACAGCTAATGCGAATATGATATAAGACGGGTGTGCTGTCAAACAGTTACTCTAAATATGATATAAGATGGGTGTGATGTCAAACAGTTACTGTGAACAGTTACTACTCCCAGGAGTATGATATAAGACTGGTGTGATGTCCAACAGCTACTGCGAATATGATATAAGACGGGTGTGCTGTCAAATAGTTACTGTGAACAGTTACTACTCCCAGGAGTATGATATAAGACGGGTGTGATGTCCAACAGCTACTGCGAATATGATATAAGACGGCTGTGCTGTCAAACAGTTACTCTAAATATGATATAAGATGGGTGTGATGTCAAACAGTTACTGTGAACAGTTACTACTCCCAGGAGTATGATATAAGACTGGTGTGATGTCCAACAGCTACTGCGAATATGATATAAGACGGGTGTGCTGTCAAATAGTTACTGTGAACAGTTACTACTCCCAGGAGTATGATATAAGACGGGTGTGATGTCCAACAGCTACTGCGAATATGATATAAGACGGGTGTGCTGTCAAAAATAAAAAAAAGTAAATAAGTAAATAAACGATTTAACGTTCTTATTCAAAATACTTAACTCAAAATTCGACTGCTGTGAACTCCTGCAACTTATAAACATACATACACCCACAGTAACAACACGACAAAATACAATATTCTACAGCAGCACACATAAGCGTAACTACATTGCCCACTCTCCGATACAACGACTTCACACCATGGGAAATCATTACTTGGGTGATGTTGACATATTCAATACCAACTTGGCAAGTTTTGTGGATCATTTAAAACATTTATTTCAACAATACTCCTAAACACATCATGTAAACCAACAAATAGCTGTAATTTTCTGTTTTTGTTTCTTGTGTTTGTATGACTTGTTGCATAGCTTTTATCAAATGTAATTTTATTCTTATTTTTTATGTTTGAAAGTATTTGTCAAATTAAAATTATACTACCAACAATGTAAAAGCCCTCTGGGCGTTAAATAAATAAATAAATAGTTACTGTGAACAGTTACTACTCCCAGGAGTATGATATAAGACTGGTGTGATGTCCAACAGCTACTGCGAATATGATATAAGACGGGTGTGCTGTCAAATAGTTACTGTGAACAGTTACTACTCCCAGGAGTATGATATAAGACTGGTGTGATGTCCAACAGCTACTGCGAATATGATATAAGATGGGTGTGATGTCAAACAGTCTTTGAAAAAAATACCTTTTTTGTTTATGGTAAGCATATAGTTTGAAACGCACGAATGATAGAAGAAGTTGAGGATGCCCAAGGAAGACATGACAAAATCAGAACAATGGAATTTTTTTACGTTAACTCCAGGAGGCCCTGATGAAAATGATTTCCCTCAGTGCCTGTCATCTTTGGGGAGGAAAGAGTGAACATGGGTCTTGAAGAGTCCCATGTTGTAGGAGGTAGGGAACACATAGGGTGGCAAATTGTTCCACATTCGAGCTGTTGAACTCATGAACGGGTCGTAGAGACGACCCGTTATCATATGACAATTATCAACCGTGTCCAAATTTTGGACGTGCATTTGTCGTGTTCCCCGACTATGTATCGGGGCCGAAAGGATCAAAGACGATAGTTCAGAGCACCTTCTATGGAAATAGAATAGGGTAGAACAAGGACAGCATTCGCACCTGACGCCTGTGCTTCAATACGTAATAATGCAAAATCAAGTGTTTTTGGTTTGATAATTTGGTCGCCTAGAAATGTTTCAGATGCTTTAATTAAATACTGCGAGTAGAATACATCTTGACCTTTGAAATAGTCGAGTATTTTTTAGATAAATCTCTTAATAAGCCCAGAAAAAAATAATGTATAAGGCCAATGAAAACTGCTTTAAAGTTCAAAATTTCCTAGTTACGAACCCATTTTCGGTTATGGTTTTATTGTATAATGTGGAAAATTAAGTTATTTATAAAATGATCGAAAAAAAATTAAATATTTATGCCTGAACATCCACAAAATAAAATAAAAGGCACTTTTTGGCCATGTTTTTTTCTTGCATAAATCAAAACAGGCGGATGGTGTTAAGCGGGAATTTAAACCTTATCGCCATCTACGTAAGGGTTGTTATTGATAGCGGCTCAATTTAAAATATTAAACGACGTAGTGCATCGCCTTAAAGTAACTGCGGGCCCTGTCCATTACAACCAGCTTATAAGAGGCTAAAAATTTAACTGTAGATATACACATAAGACGATTGAGCTGAAGCGAGGAGTGTGTTCCAAGACAGAGTTGTATAGCGGACCATCCTCTCGGCTTACCTCTGTGGAAAACGGTGTATCTTTTAAACTAAAGCGTCATTGAAGTGATTGTATCAATCAACTCAATCATTGATTGTATCAAGAAAAACTCTAAAAAAATATATTAGAACGATTAAAAAATATTCATATTAATTAGAAAAAAATGTTTGAGAAATGTTTGAGAAAATATTGTGACAAAAATTGTTCACTCTAATATTTCAAATCGTAATTCAAACAAGAATCTATACTATATTGGTGAATAATAATATTTATATTCAATTATATATTATACGAGTATATATCAAAATATGCATTTAGACTTATTTTTCCTTAAATGTTTTCATTCTTATGTTTTATTACACCCATTATATTTTGTTTTAATATTATAAGTAATGTTGTATGTTTTATTTTATTTTGTATTTATTTAATTACTTTTTGTTTTACAACTATTGCTCATACACAACAGCTCAAGTTCGATTCTATCATAAGATTGTAACGACTAAACATCACAAATTATAACATTAATGAGATATATTATAGACATAGACAAATCACACACTTACTTTCACATATTTTGGTTCCTTGGAACGGGCAATTTGCCTAGTTAGGAACCAATAATTTCGACCTGATAAGGTAGAATAATCTATAATCACTACAAATATTTTAATTATATCTTGTATCATATTGTACTGTGTGTAAATCTAAAGGAATAAATAAATAAATAAAAAGATAAAACAACATGCTATTTCTGTACATCTTAACATTGTAATTTAAAGCATTATGACTACCATAATACGGGCATGAGCCTAGTATGGTGGTTGTTAAGACAACAAATTGTAATTATTTAAATTTTTATGAATAATGAAAACCTAAAAAAAAAAAAAAAACGGCTCTATGAAAAGTTAAATAATTATAAATACAAATATTATATACTAAGAACTGTTTTTTTTCTTTTCTCATATCATATACAATTAAATGCACATTTTAAATATGTACCGAGTATTGTGTTAATTTTTTATGTTTTTTTTTGTTATTTTTTTGATGATTTTTTAAACATTAAAAAACTTTTGTTGTCACCGTATTATGTAGTAAATCATGTTAAACATAATATATATAATGTAAAAGCCCATCAGGGCGTTTATAAATAATAAAATGATGTAAGATCAACATCACATTCTAGAAACAGAATCAACATCACGCTGAAACGTTTACTCAATTTTCCTACAATTTTCATTTCCTGAGTGTTCCGTCAATGCAATCAACCTCTTCCACGTATACGAGAGATATTTTGTTGTAAGTTTTAAATCACAAACATGAAGAAAAATTCTAAAAATATTAAAGCTAGACGGGTTATTTATCCCATTAGAACTTGGTGAATGACACATTATCTGTCTATCCTTGCGGTGACACCGATCAGGGTCGATAAAACTAGTGTGTTTATAAGTTTATAGAACAAAAGTTTCGTTCTATTGTTGATTGATGTTGTTTTTTATTAGACAATTCAGTATTAAAATGTACAATGCATTTATAGAGGGACATCAATCAATGCTCTGAAATCGATCGATAAAAACACCACGAAAATGGGATATGTAAATGAATACAATTTTATTTACACAAAATTGGTTCACCCAATGGCATAGCTTTAGCAATCCAATGAGAGGGACTTCCAAACATTTGAAGGTTTTACAATACAAGACAGAAATAATACATTAGACTAAAAAGATTGAACAAATCAAAATCACAGAATGTTTTACTGTACTGTAGGCATCAAAATATGTAGCTTAGTTCTTAGATTAAGCATATAAAATCACAGAATGGCTTACTGTACGTATATAGGCATCAAAATGTGTAGCTTAGTTCTTAGATTAAGCATATTCAAATAAAAGTGTAAAAAATTGTATTTAATAAGTATTGGAGGTTTAAATTAAAATGCAAAAAATCTACTCTTATTTTTTTTTGTTTGGCTGTGGATTGAAACTTCCTTTCCAGTAACCTTATCAGTGTCACCGACCTTGTCAGATGCCGATCGTGTAGGACTGACATTTATGTCGTATATTAACTTATGTAATTTCGTTCGATTTCAGAGGAATGCGTATATGTCAATTTAACATCGATAACGCGTATATCTGTCGAGTTTCAGCTCAATTGGATGTCGGGAAGTGGGTTTATATCAGCTTCCAAGATTTGCATTAATTTATTACCGAAAACAAAAGTTGAATTTAAATAGATATATTTAAAAATGTAACCATGTTTATATTATACTACATTAAGTGGATTTATTTTGAGTTTAAGTATATGTCATTATTATTATTATTTATTTATCAATTAATTAACTGACTTACGTCCAATATATTACAAAGCGACACGAGATTTGGGACGAAGTACAATGCAAGAGTAAAGGATGGTATATAAAAGAAAAGACAAACAGGGAAAACATAAGAAAATAGAAATTAAATAGAATTGTCAAGTCAAGTCAAGACCTTGCTAAAACTAAAGTGATACAAAATATCCTCAATTGCATAGTGAGCGACAAAAAAAATTCTGACTTATACCTAAAAAATCAAGATTCATTTCACAAATTAATAATTAAAAATAATATAGTATATTTGCGGCATTTAGAATTGAAACGTTGCTTGAAATGGCTTTGGCGGTGTTCAGTGACCAGTTCTGAATAGTCAGATACTTCCTCACCTTCCTTTTGCCCATCTCCTTCCCATCCCCACTACCTTCAGCCTCCCAAAATATCCCAATTCGGGATACACAAGACTCGCTGGCTCCAGACGAATGGGAAGATTTGGGACTCTTGTGAAGTTTCACAATAAAAAAATAATAATATTTAACAACGAAAATTCATGCTATATACGTAAGACGGTTGTTTAGGTTTAGTAGGTCAAGAGTCCAACTGGCAGGAACCTGTGAAACTATGGCTTGTCCGATTATCGAGCTTTAAATTGGGAATGTCATAATTCATAATCTTACTGGCTCCGAGAAGTAAGTACCTGCAGACACATGTGCGGTACCTAATTATCAATTCATCACGCAATTTCAATTTTAATTTTAAATACGCTCAAAATACGTGAAATCACAGTCTGTCTCGTCAGTAACTGTAATCTCTTGTAGACAATTGGCGCGTGTGTTTATTGCTAAGCCATTTATTTTTTAAATAATGTGATAAGCCGTTCAAAACATCAAAATACTTTTTTTTATATACAGGGTGCATCGTTAGGTACCCGACAGACTTCAACAAGCAATCCTCGGCATATTTGGAGTATACATGTACAAGGCTGTGCAAAAGTAATGTCATAATGTGAAGTGGCTGCCGTTTTGTTAGGGGTTTAAATATTTCTGTTGAACGTATTACTTAAATCTCTAATTTTTCTAGAGTGATCCCTACGGATGTAAGATATTTATATTTAAGATTAATATTACTTCACGAGGGATCCCTTTAGAAACATCTGAGATTTTAGTAATACGTTCATCAAAAATAATTAAAATAAACCCTACTAAAATATCAATTTTCTAGGCTTGCTAGAGCAAAATCGACCGTAGGTCCGTCAATTACGCCGGGACACGTGCCGCATATTGCTTTTATACGACTTCATCACTTATGTCGTTAAGGCAAAGCTTAATGCCAAAGCACTATTTTGATTAATCTTCATAACGAATTAGTGTACATTATGAATACCAAAAAATAAGCTTTAGATAAATTGAAGGTTTTACTGTCGTTTTGCTTGAGTAGAATACAAATAAATAAAATAGATTAAGTACTCAATAAAAAATATAAATGTAAACTACCAAAAAATATATTTTTTCAATAGAAATGTATGAACGCATAAAAGAAACAACTTCAAAAAATACAGTATTTTAGCTAAGATTATCTGTGACAGTTTCACTTGATTAACTTTTTTGCTTTCTTATAAAATTATTTACAAAATAAATAAAAACCAGTTTTGTGGTTGAAATTGAACGTTTCTAGACTCCGTTTCTCAAGCGATTTTAATGCCTATTACCTACGATATAAGGTATACCAAGAATATACACATTTTTGGCTTGTAGCTTCCTCTTAAGATTATATTTCAGAGATTTGCCAGGGCGATTTCAAGCGTACACCGAGTCTTACGTGGAGTATTGTCTCGTCTTAAAGTTTGTCGGGTACGTGCTGATACACCCTGTATAAATATACAATAATAATATTTTATATATGTCTGAGAGATAAGTCATTTAGCTACTTTGACCGCATACAATAAAAAGTGTTTTTTGTCCCGAAAAATGGACATTCTGATGATAATGTTTTGAATATGACTAACGCAATAAAATATCCGCATTGATCGACAGTATATAATTTTTTATTTGATACCGCAGTGATATATAAAGGTGATTTTTTAAATAAAAAATCATTAACCGACATTAGCGCTGGTGTCGCGGCCTGGTACATATAAAACTAACTAAATAACTAACCATCACGCCGTTTTCCCGCAGGGGTAGGCAGAGAGGAAGGACCGCCAAACAAGTCGATCTTGGCACACACTCATTGCCTCATACATACTCTTCTATTATTCTGACTCTTGATAAGGCCTGACTCAAGTATCTGATTCACTTGGTCGTGCCATGTCTTCCTCCGGCGTCCCCGACTTCTGCTACCATTCTTGGTTTTGCGGAAATCCTTCGTACGCAATTGTGCGGGGGGGTTGCGGTATTGCGGTGCGGATGCGATATAGACTAAGACAAACAAAAAAAACGAATTGAATTGCCTTAGTGTTTGCAAGAGGAAAATGAGTAGGAAAGGCCCAAAGACTTACCCTGGTCTCGTTCTCCTTAAGCCGCTGGTTCTGCTCTCTTATCAGTTTGCATACAATTAACATTAACACTTAACACAAAACAAAAAACACAGTGAAATTCACTGCGGCGGGTAAAACCGTTTCACTGGACGATTGTGCTCCAAAATGATCACAGCCGAGTTCAAACATATGCGGGTTTTCAATATGACACGAAATGTTCGCGGGTAAGATGCAACGATAACAACTGATAACAATACTCCTTGTCTCTGGCCCGGATCACGGAAAGGGGACAAGGGGCAAAGGGGGGTGAAGGGTACACATTTAAGGCTATTCAATTTTAAAACCTAACGCGCAACTATCCCCCCCGCCTTGAAAGGGTGCGAAATCACCCCTTTTAAAACCGCATTGTCATGGCATTTATCATATAAACAAATTAACATAACCTACAGTTATCCTAAATTTCCTAACCTACATTGACTAAACCTAATGCTACTAGACTACTATTGAGTTGGCAAAGGGTATAGCCGTATTACTGGGCGAATATAAGATCCCAGCACTGTTCTGACACGAGCAACACGAATTACTCCATCTTTTGCGGGGAAAACTTCATCAATAATAGCTAACGGCCAATGTAATGGTGGGGCGTTTTCAGTTCCCACTATTACTACTAAGCCGACCTTTACTGGATTAGTAGGAGTATTCCATTTTGGACGTACTTGCAAAGTATGCAAGTAATCTAATCTCCATCGCTTCCAGAATGATTGAATTAATTTATCGAGTAAATCATGACGCGATAGAAGGTTTAAATTATCCTTCTGGATTTCCATGGCGGGCAGGTTTTTTAAGGGAGTTGTCGTCAAGAAGTGAGCTGGCGTTAACGCAAGGGGCTCGGAGGGGTCTGAAGAGAGCGTTCTACACAATGGCCTCGTATTCAGAATGGTTTCTACTTGTGCAAGTACTGTAGTTGCCTCTTCAAACGATAGAATCTGATCTCCTATTACCCGAAAAAGATGAGTCTTCATACTTTTAATATTGGATTCCCAATTTCCTCCAAAGTGGGGTGCTATTGGCGCATTCAAATGCCAGCTTATTCTATTATTGGCCAAAATACTTGCAAATTCTTCACCAAAATGTGAAGATGACGAAAATGCGTGCAATTCATTCAATTTTCTCTTGGCTCCTACAAAGTTAGTTCCGTTGTCTGAATATAAATTTGACACAGGACCACGCCTAGAAAGAAATCGTTTGAATGCGTTCAGAAAACATTCGGTGCTCAAACTTGATGCCAATTCAAGGTGTATAGCTCTTGTTGTCAAACACACAAATAAGCAAATATACGCCTTTTGAGAACGAATTCCACGTCCGCGTGATACGGTTACCCTTATAGGCCCGGCAAAGTCTATACCCACATGCGTAAATGGTTTTATAGACTGAATGACACGACAATCTCTATGATCCGCCATTAAAGGTGCAATTGTTTTAGGGCGTAGCCGAAAACACGAATTGCATTTATGTACTCGATTTCGAATTAAACTACGGGCTGACAGTATCCAATATTTTTGCCTCAAAATAGACATTAATAATGCGGGACCCGAGTGACAATGAATTTTATGATAATGATCAACCAACAAATTTAAAACGTGATCCTTTCGCGGGAGAACTATGGGGTGCTTTTGATCATAATTTAAATCCGAATTAACTAAACGACCTCCCAACCTTATGATTCCGTCATTCAAGAACGGTCTCAAACGTTGAAATACGGGTTTACACGTCTTTCCTTGTTGTAGATTTATCAATTCCCCGGGAAAGTACGCTCGTTGTATTTCGCGCAATATTTTAAGCTCAACGAACTCTAAATCTGACCCACGTATATATTTTCGATATGGCAACACCTTAAGAAAACGAAATACGTAAACCAAACATCGTAATAATTTATTCCACGAGGAAAAGCGCTTTGACAGGGTTAGAATATCATATTCTTCTAAACCAGAAGTCATTACTAACGAAATAGACTTCTGTTCGGGTGGTTCTGTGACCATGTTGACATCAAATGTGGTAATGGGCCACCGTTCAGGCCTAAATTTCATCCACGGTGGGCCATGAAACCATAGCGGGTGATCTAAAATCTGATTGGGGGTAAGCCCTCGTGACAGACAATCAGCGGGATTATCTGTGCCTGCGATATGATTAAAACAGGTAGCTGATAATTCAGATTGAATTTTAGCAACTCTATTAGCCACGAATGTCCCCCAACGGTGCGGAGAAGACTGAATCCAACAAAGTGCTACAGTGGAATCAGTAAATGCGTATATATTTTCAATTTTCAAGCGTTTTTCTAAGGTTTTTATTACGTTATGCATTAATTTTGCAAGTATTAATGCAGCGCAAAGTTCTAATCGTGCGAGAGAAACAATTTTCACAGGAGAAACCTTCGATTTTGCACAAGCAACATGTACTGAAATTGCTTCATGATTTTGGACATGGAAATACACTATACCTCCATATGCCTTTTCGCTGGCATCTGCGAAACCAACAATGGTTACGATGCTACTGGACGTGATGCCAGTATGACGCGGAATTTGTATTCTATTCAGTGAGGAAAGTTCCTCACAGAATTGCGTCCATATCCTTACAATATCGTCGGGAGGCTCATCATCCCAATCGCATTTGTGTAGCCATAATTGTTTAATTAAAAGCTTGGCATATAAAACGACAGGCGCGATGAAGCCCATAATATCCCATATTTTTGCGACACAAGACAATATATTTCGTTTTGTACAACCTGTTTTAGGTGTAGAAGTGACGAACGAGAATAAATCGGAATTTGGTGACCAGTATAAGCCCAATATTTTATGCATGCTTACTTCATCAAATTCCTTTATCGCTGATAAGCGATGCGAATCTGGAATAGATTCCAGAACATTTTGCGAATTGCTGGTCCACTTGACAAGGTCAAATTGGCCAGTCTTCAATAATGCGATTAACTGAGAGGACGTTTCCTTTGCACCCTCTTCAGTTTCCATACTATATACAAAATCATCCATATATAAAAATTCTTCAATAATTTTCTTAGCCTCAGGAAAAGCTTCTCCTTCATCGGAGGCCAATTGCCTGATAGTGCGTAAAGCTTGAAATGGGCTGGATGTAAGACCAAAACAAACGCGGTTAAACTCATAAGTTTTAATATCTTCGCTGGGCGAGAAGCGATACAAGATTCGTTGATATCTCCGATCACTATCTTTCACTCCTATACACAAAAACATTTTGCGTATATCAGCTGAAAGAGCTATTGGGAATACACGAAAATTCATAATTATATTAAATAAATTTCCCTGTAAATTTTCCCCACTATATAAAATATTATTCAATGACACGGAAGTGCTTGTTTTTGCGCTAGCGTCCAGGACTATTCTCAAACTGGTCGTGATTTTATCCTCTCGTACAACTCCATGGTGCGGAATTATGTATGAAGGCATCTCATTTCCTTCATTTGAAGTGCTGAGAGTCAAATAATCCTTCTCTAAATATTCATTGATAATATTATTATAAGCTTCTCTTAATTTTGGAGAGGCTTCCAATTTACGTTCAAGACATAAAAAACGTTTCTTTGCCATTGCAAATGAATCCCCAAGGGTTGAAACATCCCCTTTAAATGGCAAAGTTACTATATATCTTCCATTTTCAGGATCTCTTGTGGTTGTTCTTTGATATATTTCCTCACATTCACGATCTTCAGGACCTTTAATAGACGGTACGTTTACCTCTTCTAATTCCCAAAATCTTTTGAGACAAATATCATCTGGTTCTTCTAGCATGGCACAACAAGATACGCTAACATTATCCTCAACCCGAGTTGGTGCTGATCCCAAAATAACGTATCCTAGAACTGTTTCTAAAGCATGCAGATTATGCCTCTGAAAAGGGTCTTGAACCCTTTTTGACAACAGGAGATGCGGGAAGAGCTGGGCTCCTAGCAACATGTCAATTTCTCCTGGTTCTCCATATGACTCATCCGCCAACGGTAAGTCATTCAAATATGACAATGAAGGTACATCAACTTTGGCGGTAGGTAAGCGCTCTGTAACTTTATTCACAATCAATGAAGTAATGTTATAATTTATTGCTCGATTGAAACGAGAGTAAATTTCGGTCTGTATGGAGCCTGTAATGGGCTTAGACGATCCTCCAATACCCTTAACGGTGGAACAAGACGGGCGTTGATATTCAAAAAATCCTAATTTTCTACAACAATCCCGAGTAATAAAATTGCTCTGAGATGCGCTGTCCAATAAACACCTAACGAGATGTTCATTTCCCTGTGCGTCTATTATTCCCACTCGTGCGGTAGCCAGCAATACAGTACAATGAGTCTTTAGATTATGAGATCGAACAGTTGAAAAAGTACACAAAGCTACATCAGAATTGGAGCAGCCCGGTTTTGGATCATTCGATTGATCAGCTTTCTGGTTTTCAATTCTTTGGGCATTTTGAGAGTCTGACTGCCCCTTGTGTGATGCACCCTGTTCTTCAAAATGTAACATTGTATGATGAAACTTGTCATTACACTTATGACAATTTTGATTTGAATTGCAAGCCCTAGCCTTATGTCTATCACTAAGGCATCTAAAACAGAATCCCTTTCTTTTGATAAAATTGAACCGTTCCCTTACAGTCAATTTTTTAAATTCTGAACATTTAAACAAATTTCCATGCGATAAATTATTGCAAAGTAAACATTTAATAGGCTGACGATTTTCCTCACTACCAGCGCTCATATAGGCATGCGTCGATTTTTGTGACCGTTTTGACGTTTCACTTTTATTTTCCACCGATTTTCTTGAAGAACCGGTTCTTTGCAAGATCTTAACTTGTTCCCGAACAAATTTCACCAAGTCTTTAAACGAGGGGAATTCATTTTCCCTATTGTATGTTTCGAATCCTTTCACCGAGTCCATATCAAGTTTTTTCAATGCAATGTGTAAGAAAATAAAGTCACACAAATTATCTAAATTTACATTTTTAACGGCTGCCACAGCTGACGCAAAATGATCAATGAAGGATTCCAGATTATTAATATTTGCAACAGCAAAGGATTTAAAATCCAAAATTTGATCGATGTATGCAGAAGATATTACTCTTTTGTCGTTATATTTATCGATCAACGAGTTAAAAATAATTTCGTAATTTTCCGGCGATAAAATGATCCCGGCGAACGTTGATTTAACACGGTTACTAATTTTTCCCAACAAATAATATAACTTTTCTGAATTCGAAAGTGTATCGTTATTGTGTACGGTGTTAATAAAACTAGAATAAAATATGGGCCAATTTTTTATTTCCCCATCGAAATATGCCAATTCAATCGGTGGGAGTTTTACACTACATTTTTTCTGTTTACTAACCACCCGCGAAGTGTTTTCCCGATTTAATGATATTTTTCTTTTGATATGTCCGTACATATCGTCGAACTTGAACCATCTTTCAAAATCAGGTTCAAAGTTTGAATCGATTTCCAAATTTAATATATTTATTTGTTGAGATATGTCCTCATACTTACTTCTAGTCAAGTCTAGAGTTTCAACTAACGAAAGAAACTCCTCTAGAATACTCAAGTCGGAAATTTTATTTGATAGTTCAAATAACTTAGTAAGACGTGCATCTAACGCATCTCGCTGAGCCGTCAGTAGTTTCAACTTTTTTTCTTTAGTAGCCATTATGTATTTAGCAATAAATAATTAACCCAAATAATTAATTATAATTTAAATAACGCTATAATTTAATTAACGCTAGCGTAATTGATTAAAGTAAACAATTCTTCTGATAAGTGTTTCCAAATTAAACTCAATAACAACTGAATTATTATTATTCTTGTTTACCAACTATTATTAGCGGTCGTTAATACATACCTACGTACTTAACGCTAGCGAAGTATGTACTCGTATTATTAGAATTCAGTATTGAATACAAGTACCTACTTACACAATACGATTCCTTGCGTTAAACCAGGTACCTACATACACGATTAAATTATTGTCAACCTATAATTTGCCACGAGGAATTAAATGTAATTCGTTTTTAATATAACTATTTGACGGACTAAATTTTAACCCATTTATAATGCAAATGCCATGATTTTGGTACAAATAATGATTATAGATTGCAATTGCGAACGAAAGTAATACAATATAACCCGGTTCGAAATTGGACCAATTTGATGGTTGTGCGGAAATCCTTCGTACGCAATTGTGCGGGGGGGTTGCGGTATTGCGGTGCGGATGCGATATAGACTAAGACAAACAAAAAAAACGAATTGAATTGCCTTAGTGTTTGCAAGAGGAAAATGAGTAGGAAAGGCCCAAAGACTTACCCTGGTCTCGTTCTCCTTAAGCCGCTGGTTCTGCTCTCTTATCAGTTTGCATACAATTAACATTAACACTTAACACAAAACAAAAAACACAGTGAAATTCACTGCGGCGGGTAAAACCGTTTCACTGGACGATTGTGCTCCAAAATGATCACAGCCGAGTTCAAACATATGCGGGTTTTCAATATGACACGAAATGTTCGCGGGTAAGATGCAACGATAACAACTGATAACAATACTCCTTGTCTCTGGCCCGGATCACGGAAAGGGGACAAGGGGCAAAGGGGGGTGAAGGGTACACATTTAAGGCTATTCAATTTTAAAACCTAACGCGCAACTAATTCTCCTTAAACTCCTTTCTTCGCTCATTCGCTCTACATGCCCAAACCATCTAAGCGTCCCTTTCTTGATCTTACTCATTACGCTTACATCAGCCTTACACTCTTTGCGGATCACCACATTTCTCACACGATCATACATGGTTTTACCACATATACGCCTCAGGGATTTCATTTTCATCCTTTCTCTTCCAGTTCCTCGCCTCACTTCCATACATCAGGGTAGGTACCAGCACTATATTGTGGACTGCTAGCTTCGATTCTTTGGACAATTTTTTGTTAGCGCCAACTGCGTTCAGTCCTCCATTAATGGAGTTACCTGCATTTACACTTCTTTCAATATCACTGTCAGCCTTACCATCTCTCGTAGACATACTTCCTAAATACACAAACTCATCCACCTGCTCCAAGTATTCCTCATTCACAACTATATTGAATGAGGAATATATATAAAGATATATATCAGCGCGCTCCCTCTAACATATGTATTTACATATTTCCCTGTCAAATCATCTTAGAAAGCGTACTACGGAACCTTAAAGATGGCTAAATTCACAACATTTAAATTTCGCGGTCTTACCAATCCTTCTTGTCTGAAGTATTAATTTACACCATAAATAAACCACTCACATTTACACTGAGCATACTGTGAGTTTGAAAGGTAGGTTTTGACATATTTTTATTCTTACAACAATTATTCCGGTCATTGTGACATTTTAAGATTGGCACATTGGGTAGGTAGGACAATTGCAGGATTTAATACTGGGGTTTCCTATCCATCAAGTCTTTGCGAATACATACCTACCTACTCGCATATATTCGTACTTCGCCAACAGTGGAGCGTGCGCCCCACTTGAAAAACTCATAACTCCGAACGAAAATTGAAACTGAAATATTGTAACGTCATATATGTTTGCCTAACTATATTCACCAATGAAAAAATCTATGGAATAAACTTTCAAAGATTTTCATTAGTGATGGGAATGATCGAAATATTTATATAATCGATTTTTTTTAACCGAAACATCAAAAGAATCGAATGATCCATTCGAATGAATCGCTCGGAGTGCGGGAGCAATAGCTACGGACAGGGGCAAAAAATTTTCCGTCGGAGGGGGGGGTTAGAATTCGAAAATAGAAACTCGAATATCAAGACTATTCCTATCGTAAAAAAATTGTTTGCATATTCCGGTTGTAATTTATTTTCATTAGTATGGCAATATTTTTGGTAAGCAGGTACTAGCGAAATTTCAATCACTAATTTTCATTCCTGGCAATGATTCCCTTGTTGTCTGCTAGCAACATTAGTATTATTCCTGTTAGCCACGAATTTCAAATATGTATGCATATGCAATTAACATTTTTATAAATAATTAATAAGATTCGAATATCTACATACGTACAATGAAAATAAATTATTATACAAGTTTTTTAAGTACAAAGAAAAATATTTTCTGAATTTCTTTACGTTATTTAGGTGGATAGGACAGGTACTGTAAATAAGTCCGAATTATTTTACTACAGAAAGCGTTTCATTTTAATTACTAACTAAGAGACACCGATGTTAATTTCATTCATGTTAATTTCAAATAAATTAAATATATTTGTTCGTAGCATAGGTAGCAGATATATTATGTTTATATGAACGAACACATGTCACTTGATGAGTTTAATATATGCTGAATATTGTATACTGCCCGAAGAAGCTACGGTTGTAGTGAAACCCGATCAGCATTAAATATAAATATGGTGTTTGCTAAGTTATTGGTTTATTTTATTTTAAATATACACTACCCGAATGTCCCGAATAGATGATACATAACCTAAAAATAACATAGGTAGGTATTAAACCTTCAATTGTGAAAAACTATCACCATAAAAATCTTTTACACATAAACTATACCTACTGGAAACGTAAATCGTCACCTAAAAGTATTAATTCATAATTTACAATTTACACACGAGGTTGATTATAACATCAACATGCTTCAGTAGGCAGCCAACAATGTACTTATAAAATATTTCATTTGTCAAGCAATCTGAGATATTTTGACATCTCGAAATATAACCTCTCGAATGTGAGAATCGATTTGCGTTTTCGAACGAATTCTGACAGTTTGAAAACGATTGTCTCGGACTGAACATTCGAATGATTTCTGACATTTCAGAGCGATTGTCTCGATTCCACTTTCGATGACATTTGAAAATGATTATTTCGGACCGTGCATTCGAATTAATTCTGACAAATCACAACGCTTGGCTGGCATCGATTATTTCTGACCAATCACAGCGACGACTTTCGATGACGTTTCAAAACGATTGTCTCGGAGTTGCATTCGAATTAATTCTGACAATGAATCGAGATATTTCGAATGGTAAAAAAGATCGAGTAAGCCATCGATGATTCATCGATTCCGCCCATCGCTAGTGTATAGTATAATAAGTAGGCTCCGATTGAGAATTTTACTGTCTATGTATTGGCATAATCTATGGTTTTGTAGATCCAATTTTTTTCATACAAAAAGCCCGAAGTTATCGATCAAGTGAGGGGTTTATTTATGGAGAAACTACTGTCCAGTGGAATTATTGAAAACGACAGTTTTATATTTGTTATCAACGCCTTGACGGGATTTATGTGAATATACCAACAGAAAATTAACATAATACATAGTTTATGGGTAAATATGGGTGTACCTATATCTCTAAATACAGGGATTTCCAATAAGAGATGTGATTTTGATATTCAATCGTAAAAGATCAATGGTTTCTTTGCTTGTGTGGCACGTAGCGCTGTCTTGTTGAAAGTAAACGTTGTCCAGATCAATACCATCCAATTCCGGCCATAAAAAATCATTAATCATCTCTCGATAGCGCAATCCATTCACCGTAACTGTTGCTCCAGCCTCATTTTCGAAAAAGTAAGGTCCAATGACTCCGCTGGACATGCGACAATTTTGCTTGTTGACGAAGCCACCGAGGTGGAAATGGGCCTCATCACTCAAAATGATTTGCATTTGATTCACTCAAGTAAATTTTAATAATTTTAATGCGTTGTTGAAGCGTGTATCGTTCCATTTTTATTAATGGCGTAGTTTCTACTTGTCAAATGTCAAAAAATGACAGATTCAAAAGTAACATCTACCGAAATAGCGGGCTATTCAAAATAACACCTCTTATTGGAAAACCTTGTATTATAAAACAAAGTCACTATCCGCGCCTGTCTGTTTGTGCGCTTAGTTCTTCTAATATTGGAAAACTTACCACAAAAATATGCGACGCTCGGCTCTGTGTATTGGATAGATCTAAGGTTGAATTTGCCCCAACAAATGTCTAAAATAAATTGGGAATCTTTAATTCGTGGGAGGATCGACATAAGTGGAGGAGTCGTGAAAAAAAATATTCGGAGCGCGGCTTTTCCGTGTTCAATAAGAGGCCTTGAAACACGCACGGATTTGTTACGCTAATTCTCTTTCTAAACTCGTGTTCAATTCAAGGCGCGCGTCCTCCAAACATGCACGGGTTTATAATTTCCATGCGCATTGATTGAGCGCGTTGCAAATCCGTGTACGATTGGAGGATGCACACTTTCAATTAAACACGAATTTTAAATGAAAATTAGCGTAACAAACCGGTGCATGTTTCAAGGCAGTACTGCCTCCTGTTGAACACAGAAAAGGAAATATGCGGATCCCCGGCGTAATGGGCGGACCTTGTGTATGGTCGAATTTGAAATCAAGTTATTAAAAGAATTAAATTAATGAAAGAATTTGAAAAATTAAATGTGATACGTACCGCTAAATTAAGTAAGTATTATTTAATGACAAAACCTATTGATTAATTTGCTAAGGGCCTCCAATCCCGTTTCTAAGCGAATTACCAATAATTTGAAGAGATTTTTAATAATAAAAAAAATTCTCATTTTTCTCCGTGTAGGCGCGCCAAAATATATTTCACTGAAAAAATCATTCCTAACAGAAAGTGATCATGTAAGTATTATGACGCCATAACTTACAACACACCAACAAATAGACAAAACGATTTCAGATTGAGTATGAAAAGTGGTCACCCTTTTTATAATTAAAGGTTGCATTACAACACTGTCCTTGCATAATTTATAATTAATTATTATGCGATAGGTATGTCCGGATTTTTTATAAAGTGGATACCTATATGTAGGTACCTCATGGGGTAACAATGCGATATCAAAACAAACAGACTAACCCAGACACAGCAGCGCCTCCGCTCAAACGATTGGTGTCATACACATATACATTTTCCGTAGTATTTAAATATTCCCATTCCTCAAAATATTAATATCAAAACATATAAAACTGCTTACTGCGGTTTAAAGCCAATGAATCCACCTACAATTTACCGCTTATCCCATATTTTTAGGTTCTATAATTTTAGCACATTACAGCACTGCAAAAAACTATCTATGCCAAAAATCGCTTTAGTGGATAGATTTGAATAGCCAGGTACTTAACTACCTGCCTCTTCCCCATCTCCTTCCCCTCTCCAATATGTTCAGCCTCACAAAGTACCTCGATTGGGGACTCCATAATCGTACTGGCTCCAGACGGTTGGGAACAGTTGTGCGGGACCTTGTGCGCGATTTCACACTAAACAAAATACAGCTAAATGTTCATCCTGTTCTGGGTGGATCAATGCAAAACGAATTCTACGCAGAATTCTTGCCTGAACAGACTACAATAGCGTATTATCCAAGGTTGATATTTTCAGTTGCGAACTTACCAAATACAAGAGGTCCATAAAATAATATTTCTCTGATAGTTTGTGAATAATGTTAATGTCTCTATCGTTTTATATCTCTATTATGATTTGATTTATATTTAAAACCTTTCTCCATGGCTATAAATGTATTGTAATGTAAATTTTTCATTTTATATAATCTTTTGTTTTGTATAATTTTTTTTAAATTCATATTCCTTTCTTACAATTTTAATTTACGTATTCCTTATCATGCTGTCTCAGTAGGCAAAGTCACAAAGAGGAAATCCATAATTGGTTTTATTTTGGCTATATAATACTTATGTACAAACTGATTAAATGTAAACTGTGAATTTCCCGAAAATTAATAAATAAATCCATTTCAAGCAACGTTTCAATACTGAATGGTATTCAGTATTGAAACGATAACCTTACTCCAGGGCGATACCAGGTTTTTTTTACAATCCGATCGATAAAATTACGTGTCATTTTATCACGTGAAAAATATGTCAATATGTCAATTATGACTCGTCATAATTTCGATTAAAAGATAACGATTCAAATAATAAAACAATGTTTTTATAGTTTGATGACATGATAAGAAAATAAGTTCTAATCATTGACTAAATTACATAATTGGTTCTAGTCATTGACTAAATTACATAATTTGGTTTAATCATTGACTAAATTACATACTTAATTGGTTCTAGTTATTGACTAAATTACATAATTGGTTCTAGTCATTTGCTAAATTACATAATTGGTTCCAGTCATTGACTAAATTACATAATTGGTTCTAGTCATTGACAGTTACATAATTGGTTCTTGACGTTCAAAATTCAAAATAGCAAGAAAACCCGTGTAACGCCAGGTACCATACTATTTAATTATATAATTTTGTATATTGCTTTTCAGGTAAGTATTAATTAAGTCTGAAAAAGCACTTGGGTTTCTAATTAATTCTATTAAATTTATTTGCGCACGCCGCAATTTATGCCTGTGATCTCTGGATTTGTAGACGAGAATCTTAACCACTTGGCCACAGAGGTCAGCATTAAATTTGAAGCGTTACGTATACACGCAATGCATTTGTGTGAGTACCTACTATTGCTGCGATCCCTAAAAATTGAATCACAATTCATAGAAAAAACAAATTCATAAACTTAAAAAATCGAACGGAATATAATCTATAGAAATTCTTGCTTGTGTAGTTGTGCACTGTATAGTTGAGCAACTGCGGGGTAAGAGGGGACTGCGGGCGGGTGTTCAAAGTAGTTCGAACCAGTTTGCGATAATATCGAAAGGTTCAAAAAAGTTTTCCAAAAATACTGGATGCGTAGAAACGCGACGTTCCTCAATTATTCATATATTGTACATCTTACTGGAAAATAATATGAACCATGTATAGGGTTTTCCAATAAGAGTTGTTATTTTGACATTCAATCGTAAAATATCAATGGTTTCGCTGCTTGTGTGGCACGTAGCGCCGTCTTGTTCAAATTAAACGTTGTCCAGATCAATGCCATCCAATTTCGACCATAAAAAATCATTAATCATCTCTCGATAGCGCAATCCATTCACCGTAACTGTTGCTCCAGCCTCATTTTCGAAAAAGTAAGGTCCAATGACTCCACCGGACTATATACCGCACCAAACAGTCACACTTTGAGGATAGAGAGGCTTTTCAACAATAACTCTTGGGTTTTCCGAGCCTCAGATGCGACAATTTTGCTTGTTGACAAAGCCACCGAGGTGGAAATGGTCCTCATCACTCAAGATGATTTGCATTTGATTCACTCAAGTGAATTTTAATAATTTCGATGCGTTGTTGAAGCGTATATCGTTCTATTTTTATTAATGGCGTAGTTTCTACTTGTCAAATGTCAAAAAATGACAGCTTTAAAAGTAACATCTACCGAAATAATAGTGCTCTGTGATTCAAAATAACACCTCTTATTGGAAAACCCTGTATTATGTTCATTTATTAAGTTTTTGGCTATTTATTTTGTTGTTATTTTTGTTTAAAAAAATAAAAACCTTCTATTGGCACAGTATTAAGCAGTAAATCATGTAAAATATGTATCTTGTAAATCCCATTAGGGCGTTTAAATTAATTCTGTTTAAATATAGACTCGCGAATCTTTTCATGTTTTCTTGTTTTATTCTTCAACTTCCAAACCAAACAAAATTATTATTAAATTAAATTATGTTTTGATCCATCCAGTACACCGCTGCACAAGAAAGGGTCTCTTAAAAATGATTTATCTGTACTAGGTTATATTTTGATTCCATAGACATATGAATATTAGTAGACCTGCCCTAAGTGATTAAAAGCGTATTATCCCCACTCCCCATACCGGTTCCATTGGAGCCGGCTGTGCTCGCGTATGGCCTCAAGTGAAATTTGAAAACGTGACGTCATCATTCTTGTGCGAAGTATGGTCGAGGCATCATCGGTTCATTTTACGAAATAACACGGCAAAATTTTGACTTGTACTATGAAAACTGGTAAAAATAGATGTGAAAAAAGAGAATAAACCCAACTGTCGTATTACATTCCATATATAAGCATTATTTTACTTTATTTTAAGCATATTCTCATCGTATAATATGAATCAGTTGTTACTATCACATCGAGAAACGTCTGGACGCGAAACACAAAGCTGGTTGGTTGCTGGGAAGTAAATTATGAACATTTATAAAAGTGTCTTAACTAAATACTCTGAAACTAACTACGACTCTGAAAATAGAAGCTGCCTTACTTTGCCGAATTTGGACTTCGCAAATTTGTTCATAACGTGGCGAGTAATTTGCGCTCCCATGTAAAAATGTCTATTCATTCAAAGCAGATTTTACTTTTAAGAAGTAAATGGTGATATTATAATGCGAGATGCCTATTTACTGTCAGATTGATTTATTGACGAATCACAGTCAGCTTCACTCCCTTCGTTCTTCAACAGTTGATTTTACCCCTCGCCCATATCTTCTCGTCTATTAATTCCTATGTCTGTGGTTGATTCATATTTTATTAATAAAATTTGCAACTGTTCTAAATTGATGCGTGTTTGGACGACTGATTCATAAATCATTTCGACGTCATTACTGGCGGACTTTGAACTAGGTATAATTGCAAAATTGGTCACCGTTGTTCGTTGATGTTTCTCACGTTATGAAGGACGTATATATTTTTTTATAATTACAAATACGTAGGTAAACATAATGTATTGTATCTGATGACAAAAGTCTGACCTCTACGTGGTCCCAAATGTGAACAAGTATTTTTATTTTGTTTCTATTAAAAGTTATATAATGTTATCATCTGATCATTATAATATATTGAGAATATATGCTAAACCAAAAAGAAGAAACTTGAATAATAGTTTTTTGTCACGTTTAATTTCAAATAATTATAAGCAATAATTAGTCGCCTGAGATATCAATACAAATTGAAAATATCTCCCGAGTAAAAATAAATGCCGACAACGGGAATTGAACCTGCGCCTTCTGATGTCCAGTCAGGTGCTCTGAATCACTGAGCTATATCGGCTTATATCCAACCCGCCAAATATTTCAATATGTACTTGTACCTCAATCAACAATTACTGCTTATTTTTTTTTTCCACCTGTAAACAACAAACTTTATTTTTGTAGGAAAGGCTTTGTTAGTGCTAAATTTCCCACTAGATGGCGTTGAGACATATTATATCTACATTTGTTGGTGAAATATTTGACTTGTCAAATATTATTATTTTTTATTAGGGAGATATTCTCAATTTGTATTGATATTTCAGGCGACTAATTATTGCTTCTTCTAACACAGCAAACTTATTTTGTGGCACCATTTTAATTGAAATTAATAAAATACTTCGTTTTTACCACTTTTATTGTTTATTACCAACATGTTTCATGAGCAACGCTCACTTCTTCTACCCTGAAGAAGTGAGCGTTGCTCATGAAACATGTTGGTAATAAACAATAAAAGTGGTAAAAACGAAGTATTTTATTAATTTCGACTAATTATTGCTTATAATTATTTGTTATCCTTTATGCTATGCATAAAACCTTGTCTTATAAACATTAGTAATTATAGACCAATTTGCATACTGTCTACCACCCCAAAAATGTTTGAAAGTATTGTATGAGATAAAATTGCTGTTAAGTTTAGGCATATTATTACTCCAGAACAGCATGGTTTTGTGACCGGTCGGTCTACCACAACCAATCTTCTATTGTATGAACACTATATCTGTGAAGCTTTCACGTCTCGTGCACAGGTAGATTCAATATATACTAACTTTTCAAAAGCCTTTGATAAAGTAAATATTAATATCCTTCTCGCGAAACTGCAAGCCCTTGGTATACATGGATCATTCCTAAAATAGTTTAATAATTACCTCTGTGACCACGAACTGATGGTAAAATTAAATAATAAAGTCTCATATAAATTTAAAGTAACATCGGGAGTTCCTCAAGGCTCTCATCTGGGCCCACTTCTCTTCGTATTGTTTATAAATGATTTATCTTTAGGTTTCGAAAATGTAAATTCATTCTATTTGCAGATGACCTAAAACTTTTTAAGATTATAAAATGTTTAAATGATGCACTTATCCTTCAGCATAATATATATAGACTTGCTAGCAGTTGTGAAATAAACAAATTATTCCTAAACGTAAAAAAGTGTTTCCTCATGTGTTTTTACCGTTCACGGACTCCAATAACCATATCGTATTCAATTAACAACAATGAAATTGCATTAGTACCATTTATCAAAGACCTTGGTGTTATTTTTGACAGAAAACTTACCTTTGATCATCACTGTGAAACAATTTCCAATAAGGCCATGCAAATTCTAGGTTTTGTAATGCGTAACACAAGGACTTTTCAAAACATTGAGTCAATTAAATTACTCTACTGCTCTCTTGTGAGATCGCACCTAGAATATGCATCTCCTGTATGGTCTCCGATTTATACCTGTAACTTACACCGCTTGGAGAAAGTACAAAGAAAATTTCTTCGATACTTTCAATTCAAATTGAGACAGCCTGTAATTGATATCTGCTACAATACATTAATGTCTGGTCTAAATCTACCACTTCTTTCTACCCGGCGAACTATTAATGACATTCTTATACTTTTTAAATTACTGAACAATCTCATAGACTGCCCTCAAATGTTAAGTGTTATAAATTTTCGTGTCCCTGTTAAATCAACTCGACTCCACCATCTTTTCCACAGTGACAATCATAGCACTAACTATTTGTATCATTCACCGTTGGCACGTTTTCACCGCACTGCCAACACGTATACAGACCTTTATGATATTTTCCAAACCTCACCGTCTTGCATCAAGGCAAAAATACTTGGTTGTGAATGTAACTGATATGTTTGTGTAATGTTAAATGTCTGGTTGTACTGCATCATACTGACATGTTCTTTTTTATGTCTTACATATGTACATATGGTGTTCTTATACATATACATTCCACATATATACATATATGTGAAATGTATATGTATAGCATCAATATAAACTGCTTGCTTCAGATGTCTTATAGTGTTGGCTAACGGATGTATTATTTTAATGAAAAATGTTATTTTTAATTGTCAAGTCTCTGACAGCCCTGAATTGTTGAAGCTACTTTGCCATACACTCCGGCCATAGTGTCCAAGTGGAGATATAAATTTGATTGTAACAATAAACTCACTACTATTTGCGCTACTATAATATTTTGCTAGATTATATCTGTTGGCAAGTCACCTTTTCTGTATATTTTATCCTGTTTAAGTGTTTTCTATTATTGTAGCATTCTATGCCTTAAGAAAATTTCAGCTGTATCACATTCAATGTCGTTATATACATATTGTTGTGTTCTTAAATGTAATACTAATATTCGCTGTGTACTTATAATATAATGTATCACATTACTGTAAAAGCCTTTTATGGCGTTTAATAAATAAATAAATAAATTAGTTTATCATTAAAAAAAACCTTTAATTTAGTAATTTAGTAGGACAACTCCATGGTGTCTAGGATGAACGAAGTATGTATATAGAATGATTTAATAATGAATGTAAGTAAGTCTAAAGTAATTGTGTTTGAAAGAGAGAGTACGAAAACAGTGTGCAATATAGCTGTGAATGAGGAATACTTAGAGCAGGTTGATGAGTTTGTGTATTTAGGAAGTACGTTTACGAGAGATGGGAAGGCTGACAGAGATATTGAAAGAAGGGTTAATGCAGGTAACTCCATTAATAGAGTTAATATCAATTCACGATGGAGTGCTGATACCTACCCTGATGTATGGAAGTGAGGCATGAAACTAGCAGAGAAAGGATGTAAGTAGACGGAATGCTGTTGGAATGAGATCCCTGAGGCGTATGTGTGGTAAAACCATGTATGATCGTGCGAGAAATGTTGAGATCCGCAAAGAGTGCAAAGCTGATGTAAGCGTAATAAGTAAGATTAAGAATAGGACGCTTACATGGTTTGGGCATGTAAAGCGAATGAGCGAAGAAAAGAGTGTAAGGAGAATATCTGACGCAAATGTGAATGGTAGCAGAAGTCGGGGACGCCCGAGGAAGACATGGCACGACCAAGTGAATCAGATACTTGAGTCGGGCCATGTCAAGAGTCAGAATAATAGAAGAGTATGTATGAATGCGAATGACGCAAGAAGTTTGTGCCAAGACCGAGTTCCGTCCTCTTTGCCTACCCCTGCGGGGAAACGGCCTGATGGTTAGTTAGTTAAGTTTAATTTGAGTTTGAAAATTTTTGAATTTTTTATATGAGTAAAGTGCACAAAACTTCGAGAGGTGATTATACACGATGGTAGAAGTAAAAAAGACAAACACCGTATTTGGAAATTCCAACGTTTTATGATAGTTTTCAGGTAATAAAGTTGCATTGTTTGTTGGGAAAAATAAATATTCTTCTGCGGAAAAATAAGTTTGTACGAAAAAAAGAAACAATGGAATTTCGAAAAAAGATCATTTGATCTTTTTTACTTCTACCATCATGTAGAATCACCTCCCAGTGTGTGTACTTAACCCCCGGACACCCTGTGTATTCAACTAGTTGACGACTTGAATGGGTTGGAGTAATGTTTTGAGGTTATAAATTCTAGTGTAGGTATCTAAAAACTGGGTGCATTTTTAGGTGGAAATAATATTATTGAAAATAATTACGAAAAAGTAAAACAATTGAAAATGTTTACGAAAAAGTAAAACATTTGTAAATGTTTACGAAAATGTAAAACAATTGAAAATGTTTACAAAAAAGTAAAACAATTGAAAATGTTTACGAAAAAGTAAAACAATTGAAATTGTTTACATGTTCTTCCTCGATTTCTTCCACCATTCACGTCCACATCATACATTCTCCTTACACCCTTTCTTTAATCATCACATATACCTCGTTTTGTCATACGTAAGTGTTTGTTTCACTTGATCGTGTCATGTCTTCATCAGGCGTCCCCGACTTGTTCTACCACCTCTTCCACATCATACATTCTCCTTACACCCTTTCTTTAATCATCACATTACCTCGTTTTGTCATACGTAAGTGTTTGTTTCACTTGATCGTGTCATGTCTTCATCAGGCGTCCCCGACTTGTTCTACCACCTCTTCCACATCATACATTCTCCTTACACACCTTTCTTTGTTCATCACGCATAGTAATTTGGTTCACTTGGTCTTGCCATGTCTTCCTCTGTCTTCTTCTTAGACCAGTGGTCGGCAAACTTACTGGCCAAAGAGCCAAATATGTATATTACAACGATTCAAAAAAATTCTGAGAGCCAAATCTGTTTTTTAATTTAGTAAACCTTTGTTATAATTTTAGATCTTCATTAAATTACGGGTACACTGAATAAAACGTGATTTCACCCTTAATAAAAATTTATCCGTTGATAGACAATAATATGAAAGTAAGGTACCTATCCATAAATTTAAATCATGTCAATGACTGACAAACACTTAATGCGAACAATGTCCTTGCATATTCTTGGAAAATATCAGTCAATCAGGTTTTTATGTTGTTGTTTTTAATTTTAAGCATGATTCCAGGTTCTCATCAATAAGACGACTTCTCAGTTTACTCTTGATAAAGTTCATGCTTGAAAAAGATTGTTCGCATGGATAGAATCAAAAAGGGAAAAAACAACAAACGCGAGTTTTTTCAGCTGATCGTAAGAGTCAGGAATACTATTTCAGACATTGAAAATGATCATGTCTTCCTTCTCCAGGTCTTTCAAAACAGACCACTTGTGTTGTGAACTAAGATCACACTTGTTCTTCTCCAATATTTCCAAATCAATACAAAGACGTTGAAATTTAGAGCTCCATATTTCCTTGTTTTTTAAAATCCTGCAATTGTATTTCAAAGTTACCAATGTCAATAAGAGGATTTATGACGAATGCTAAGGTAATGCTTCCCTCATATTTAAAATTGTTGTTTTGAAATGGTGTTTGTCAATAGAGGAATTATTTCAGGAGTTTAAAAACAGCAGAGCGACCTTAGCATTTGTGCCAGAGCCGCACTCAAGGAGCAAAAGAGCCGCATGCGGCTCCGGAGCCGCACTTTGCCGACCACTGTCTTAGACCATTCACTTTCACGTCGTATATTCTCCTTAAACCTCCTAGACCTTCCCCATTTTACCACAAATAATTATTTGATTCATGTCTTCCTCGGATGTCCCCGACTTTTTCTACTAATCACTTTACATCTTAAGGCGATGCCACACGTAGTAATGCAAAATCATGTGTTTTGGGTTTGAAAATTTGGTCGCCTAGAAACGTTTCAGATGCTTTAATTAAATACTGCGAGTAGAATACATCTTGGCCTTTGAAATAATCGAGTATTTTTTAGATACGTCTTTTTATAAGCCCAGAAAAAAATAGTGTAAAGGCCTATGAAAACTACTTTAAAGTTCAAAATCTCCTACTTACGAACCCATTTTCGGTTATGATTTTATTGTATAATGCGGCAAATTAAGTTATTTATAAAATGATCGAAAAAAAATTGAATATTTATGCCTGAACATCCACAAAATAATATAAAAGGCACTTCTTGGTGATGTTTTTTTCTTGCATAAATCAAAACAGGCGAATGGTGTTAAGCGGGAATTTAAACCTTATCGCCATCTATGTAAGGGTTGTCATTGATAGTGGCTCAATTTAAAATATTACACGACGTAGTGCATCGCCTTAATATATAAAAATCACGTATCACTGTGTTCGTATATACTAATAAAACTTTTGAGAATGTGTATGGTTGGTACCAGCTTGATATATATGATAGTTTTGGAGCCGACCTATCGTATCCGAATTGATGAAAAATTTTTTTTCATAGTTCTCATTAAAAAATACATATAATCACAAATTTTAATATCACTACATGGAAGGCGGTCTGTGGCAGGACAACGTCTGCCCGGGCCCATTAGTAGTATTATAAAATACATATTGTTACTGTTTTTTTTTCATTTTCAGCGAAACTGGTCTAGTGATTTTCGACTCCATAAAGACATTGCATTTTATTTATAAACAAAATATTATGACTCCATTTATAAAAACAGTATATTTATAAACAAATATTTCTGGGTTACGTTACGCGTGACTTTTCGTTTTCATCTGAAGGAATTATCAAATTGTGGTTAGGTCACTTAGGACTAATAAAATCCAATCAAAAAAATGAACAAAGAAATATATTTCGTTTGACACTCCTAGCTACTTTTGTAGGCTGAGTTCAATTATAGCCAAAGAAAATAAATGAAAGACTTAGGCGTAGAGGAAAAACCCCAGTGGGTATTTTACGTATTTCTTCCGATTTATAACAAGTTTCTCGTTAACTCTTTAAGTTTTTAAGTACAAAAAAAAATTATGTTATTTTTTAAGATAATATCTATACATTTATTATGCCAAAACGTTAATTATAAGAAATTTCCTCGATAGAAAAAAATCGCAAAGTAAGCTCCGAAAATTATTTAAAACACGTTTTTTTTTCTATTATTTGATATGTTATAGGCATGGAAAATTCACAGCGTATCTTTAAATGCAAGTAAAGCATTTGTAGAAAGATTTTTTCTCTATTTCAAACTAGTCGTGTTTTATTAAATATTTTCACAATTTTCGCTTAATTATTATCGTTTTTTTTTTAATATTAGCGCGCTCCCTCTAACATTCGTATTTACACATCTCTCTTTCAACCCATCTTCGAACGCTTACTACGGGGCCTTAACAATCCTTAGTCAAATTAAAACAATACAATAAGAGGAGAAACTTTAAATGATAATAGCCATCAATAAATGTAATAAAATTAAAAGCAATTTAGGTATATATATTTATTGGTAGACATCCTTTTTCTTGAGCCTCGTCGAAGGTACATATTTACATACGTCAAACGTCAAAAGTCATTTCTTTCGAACAACGAGTAGGTCGAATCGCTCATTATTCGAGTGGAATAACTTCTTCGAGAATGGAGGCCCAAAATTTTAATAATTTAATTTCAATAAGGTTTCTCAATGTAATGTGTATTTTTACTTTGATATTATAGTATCGCCTTTCTTGGACAGATTGGAGACGCACTGCTAAAACAATTCATCTCAAGGCGTCCCTTTCTTGCCCTACTTCAATAGCCTTGGTACAGTATAAAGCTTTCAGTGAAGAAATAAAATTTCGCAAGTCGCACCTGCTGCCCTGCAAAAAACGTGTTTGCATACGCGGTAAAAATGATGTAATTTATGTTCTGTTTTACACTTTCATTTAACCCTATTAAAATCAGATAACAGGTTGATTTTTGGCAGTGGCGTTCCACATTATATCATTGTAATTACCTAACCACAAAAATATACAGTTTTTTTCCCCCTTACTAACAAAGGCAGTGTAACTACAAAGCGAAGCGTAAGGTCGAAACATTGAAAAACTTGACTTGTTACCAGAGCGTTTATACGGTTAAAACGTCTTTAAACCAGGCTAAAGGCCGGCTTTACCATACCAACGTTGAACTGGCGTATATGAATCTTATTAGTAAAACGGGAGTTTGAATTTCAAAAGTACCGTATGAGAGGGACACTTTTAGGCACCCGGTAGTTGAATTTATCCCACTTCTGAAAAATCCTGTATTATCTAATTAAGGCGATGCCATACGTAGTAATGCAAAATCATGTGTTTTTGGTTTGAAAATTTGGTCGCCTAGAAATGTTTTAGACGCTTTAATTAAATACTGCAAGTAGAATACATCTTGGCATTTCAAATAATCGAGTATTTTTTAGATAAGTCTTTTTATAAGCCCAGAAAAAAATAATGTATAAGGCCTATGAAAACTGCATTAATGTTCAAAATCTTCTACTTACGAACCCATTTTTGGTAATGATTTTATTGTATAATGTGACAAATTAAGTTATTAATAAAATGATCGAAAAAAAATGAAATATTTGTGCCTGAACATCCAAAAAATAAAATAAAAAGCACTTTTTGGCCATGTTTTTTTCTTGCATAAATCAAAACAGGTGGATGGTGTTAAGGGGGAATTTAAACCTTATCGCCATCTACGTAAGGGTTGTTTTTGATAGCGGCTCAATTTGAAATATTACGCGACGTAGTGCATCGCCTTAAATTCAGAATACTTTAACAAAATTATCTTCTGTCTGTATTTATTGCTATCAAGTTCAATATGTAGAAGTTCATTTCAATTGTAAGTATTTTATTTTATATATTCAATTGCTAATGTCTTTCTCGGGCGTCTCTGTCTTCTTCCACCATTCACTACTGTATACCACAATGTTAATGTTAAAAAACTACATTACATCGACTCTATATCTCATTACGGTGCAGAGATATTGCTTTAAGTAATCCTCGAGCGTCCCCGACCTCCTCCACCATTCAAACCACCGCTCCACCGCTCTAAACACTCCTGGCACTAATAACAACAAACTTTTAAATTTTCAGCGATATCGTTGGACTACTTTTCGAGTTTTGCGAGCACAAACATAAGCAGGCTAAATATTAGTAATATTAAATTTATACACGGATAAAAATGAGTAAGTATTGCTAATTTATTAAGAATCTCTTAAAATTATTGGCAAACCGGTTAAAAACGGGATTGCAGGCCTTACGAATGAATTAAGAGGTTTCCTGATAAACTTTAATTAGTAAATTACTAATATATTTTATCGATTCCATGATAACTCAACACAGTGACAATTCAACACACTTTTTAAAAGTGATATAAAGTCATTAAAAAGGATGAAATTTTTTTTTAACCTAACCTAACTTAACCTACATAAACTAGTTAGTAAAGTTTTTGTTTCATCACTTTCCATGACTTTATATAACTTTTTAAAAATGTGATGAATTATCATTGTGATGATTTCTCCGGTTACCATTTTATCACGTATCCGAGGATAAAGTGCACATACTTCGGGAGGTGATTCTACATGATAGTATACTAACTAACTAACCATCACGCCGTTTCCCCGCAGGGATAGGCAGAGAGGACGGACCGCCAAACAACTCGGCCTTGACACACACTTCTTGCCTCATCCACATTCATACATCGTCTTATACATACTCTTCTATTATTTTGACTCTTGACATGGCCCGACTCAAGTATCTGATTAACTTGATCGTGTCATGTCTTCCCCAAAAGGATAAACAAAATGAAATTTCGACGTTTTAAGGTAGTTTTCAGGCACAAAAGTTGAATTGTTTGCATGAAGAAAATAGTTGCTTTCTTATTATTTAAAAATATTTTTGTATTGGAAAAAACAATAGACAAAAAAAACATGTTTACTTCTACCATTATGTAGAATGATCTCCTAAAGTTTGTGCACTTTACCCTGTGTAAACAGAAAATAAACAATGATAATATGTTTTTTTGATATTTGTTTTTGGGGTGTTATGAAGGAGTTAGCGCAACACGGCATAACACCCCAAAAACAAATAGCAAAAATACTTTTGGCCTTGAAAATCTTAAATCATAATGATAATATGTTTTCAATTTTTTTTTAATATATTTGCAATTGAGAAATACACGGATACGAAACATAAATGCAAATGGAAAAGATTAAATGCAACGGAAAAATCATGAACGTCTAATTGCCTCGGTATCAAGTCATGCAACACTACCTTTACATTGATAATTACCTACAATCATTTCAAAATTCTATGGTAAAATTACTAGCCTCAAAAAGATTTTTTCACAGGACGTTACATATTTTTGTATCGAAACTTAAATATCTTGTCTGTACAGGCCTTACTATGGGACAAAAACACAACACTAGGTTCAAAAGAATGAAGGCATGATTGTTCCAAAATATAGCAATAAATACAGAATATAACATACCCAAAATTTTCAATTCAAATAGATTCAGATATATGCTGAAAACATGGCTCATAAGTAGAAATATTTTTTACTAATCATCACTATCAATCAAAATTTGTTATTTATTAGTGTGTAGATTTAATGTTATTTTATATTATGTGTGTTAATAATAATAATCTGAATATCTTATAATTAGTAAATATATTATTTAAACATATTTACATTGTAATTGAACATGTACAATATACATCCTGTTGACATACTGCTTGATTGTAGTTTCGGGATAATACTGAAGAGCGAGATGCTTGGCTTCCTTTGCAGAATTTAAGTCCATAAATTGTATGAGAACCCTCTATATTTCATTAGTCAGAAGTCAATTGGAGTATAATTCACCTATTTAGTCCCCTTTATATAAAGTTCACTCCAATAATATAGAAAGAGTTCAGCACAATTTTTTTAAGTACGTAAATTTTAAGCTCAGAATTCCTATTGATTACATTAATTATGTCAGTTTGATGAATCAATTGCATCTAATATCACTGTCTGACAGGAGAATTATTTCAGACCTGGTTGTGTTACACAGAGTCTTTCAACTTAATTGATAGTCCTGCTACCGTTGCCACTATTAAATTCCATGTGCCGACTAGGAATACAAGACAAAATATACTATTATCAACCAACTATCAGTCACACTCACTGACCAATAAGATGCATGATCTGGGCAACAAATATGGGTGTGATATTGATTTATTTATTGACTCCATTTATAAAATCAAGCATTCTATACCAAGACTTTTTTGAATCCTACAAATTAGAGTAGCGTTGTTAAATTAGTTTTAATGTTATGTCTTATATGTAGTGTTGTTGTTATTTCTTTTTTACTTTATGTTACTCTTACTTTACTAATATTGCTTCATATTTAGTTTTCCTTTTTTATTATTATTTTCTCAATATTTTCTTATTATACTTGTAATCACAATTTTACAATTGTGTATTTTGTACCTACTTTACAGCGGATTACATCTATTTACTGTCAGTATCTCCTGTATAATACAGATATTCTCCTATGTACACTGCATCATGTATCACTTTTATGTAAAAGCCTTTGTAGGCGTATATATTTATATAAACAAATAAACAATAACAAAAAAAAGATATAATATAATACACGTAAAAGAAGAGTGTTTGTGAATTTGATTTTTATACAAATCTACAGTTTAATTCCGAGGTTTTTTGTTGTTTGTTTTTGGGGTGTTATGCCGTGTTGCGCTAACTCCTTCTTTAGCCGACGTTTCGGACAGCATTGCAGTGTCCATCATCAGGGCAGATACGGTAGATCCGAAGATGTGATCTACCGTATCTGCCCTGATGATGGACACTGCAACGCTGTCCGAAACGTCGGCTAAAGAAGGAGTTAGCGCAACACGGCATAACACCCCAAAAACAAACAACAAAAATGCTTTTGGCCGTGAGAATCTAAAAACTTACCTAATTCCGAGGTTGATGAAATTTCGCACACTTTACCGATCTGACCTTCAAAACAAGAAGAAGGTCACTGTGTACAGGATATTTTGAAAACCACACCCCACCTCAACACCGGGTACTTCAGCTAGTATAAAGAACTAATTATGATTTTTGGACGGAAAATTTTGATATAATAGTACTTACAGGTTTTCCAATAAGAGGTGTTATTTTGAATAGCCCGCTATTTCGGTAGATGTTACTTTTAAAGCTGCCATTTTTTAATATTTGACAAGAAGAAACTACGAAATTAGTAAAAATGGAACGATATACGCTTCAACAACGCAACGCAATTAATTTATTTATAAAATGATCGAAAAACATTTAAATATTTGTGCCTGAACATCCACAAAATAAAATAAAAGGCACTTTTTGGCCATGTTTTTTTCTTGCATAAATCAAAAAAAGTGGATGGTGTTAAGCGGGAATTTAAGCATTATCGCCATCTACGTAAGGTGTGTTATTGATAGCGGCACGATTCAAAATATTACACGACGTAGTGCATCGCCTTAAGTATCGTATTTTCCCTTATTTGATAATTTTAAAACTCTAAGTGAAATAAGGTCCCCCATTCCTCCAAGATTAGACTTTCGTAACGCGTCTCAGAAAGCAAATTTTGTTCACTGATTGGCAACAAAAAGACGCCAGGAGTTTTTTTGACTCACTATCTAAACAGGGCACTACTCTGAGATGAACTCACTTGTCGTCTATAATATTACATAGAACAGTTGATAGTTTCATATATTTTTTCAGTTGAATGAATAGAAACTTTATCAACATTTGATAAACTCTTGACAGCAGACAATAATATAGTACTGCTAACGATAGCTCTTTTATTTATATTATTGTACAAGGTTTTCCAATAAGAGGTGTTATTTTGATATTCAATCGTAAAAGATCAATGGTTTCGTTGTTTGTGTGGCACGTAGCGCCCTCTTGTTGAAAGTAAACGTTGTCCAGATCAATACCATCCAATTCCGGCCATAAAAAATCATTTATCATCTCTCGATAGCGCAATCCATTCACCGTAACTGTTGCTCCAGCCTCATTTTCGAAAAAGTAAGGTCCAATGAATCCGCCGGACCATAAACCGCACCAAACAGTCACACGTTGAGGATAGAGAGGCTTTTCAACAATAACTCTTTGGTTTTCCGAGCCCTAGATGCGACTTTGCTTGTTGACGAAGCCACCGAGGTGGAAATGGGCCTCATCACTCAAAATGATTTGCATTTGATTCACTCAAGTGAATTTTAATAATTTCAATGCATTGTTGAAACGTGTATCGTTCCATTTTTATTAATGGCGTAGTTTCTACTTGTCAAATGTCTAAAAATGACAGCTTCAAAATGACATCTACCGAAATAGCGGGCTGTTCAAAATAACACCTCATATTGGAAAACCCTTGTATAACACTTCTGATAACAGGTACCCCGGCGGACTTTGCCCCCTCGTTGAATAAAATTAAAATGAACCCATACTATTGTACAGGTGTTATTAACTGTGGATTGAACCTTCCTACCCATTAAACTGGATTTTGCTGGGTAGGCAACTCTACCAACCTTACCAAATGCCGATCGGGTACGACCGACAATTATTTAGTACATCAACTGCTATAATGTCATCCAATTTCAGAGAAATGCGTATGTTTCCGGGAGTGCTTGCCACTAAAAGTTGATGAAATGCAATGTCATCCACGAAAAAAGTTGATGAAATGCAATGTCATCCACGAAAAAAGTTGATGAAATGCAATGTCATCCACGAAAAAAGTTGATGAAATGCAATGTCATCCACGAAAAGTCTATCTGCCGATTTTCAGCTCGATTGTATGTCGTGAAATGGGTTAATTTCGACTTCAAAGTCTTCAAAAGTGAAAATCAAATAGTTATATTTAAAAAAAAAAAACACTTTCGAAGGAACGCCACTGCTGTGCACTCAGTATATATACGGTAATATTTTGCATCTGTGTAAACAGAGGCCATACGTTAGTAAGAAAAAAAAAGCAATGCAAAATACTTTATGCCACTAACGCAAATCACCTGGATTGATTCATTATTTATTATATGTATTTTATTAGATAATATTTGAATTTTGAATGGCCAAAAGTATTATAGCGATTTATTTGTGGGGTATTTATTTATTTATTTACTCCACCTTTAAGGCGAAGCTTAATGCCAAATCACTATTTTGATTAATCTTTATAACGAATTGGTGTACATTATGAACACAAAAAAATATGCTTTTGATAAATTAAAGGTTTTCCTATCGCTTCGCTTGAGTAGAACACAAATAAATATATAAATTACTCAATAAAAAATATAAATGCAAACTACTAAAAAATTTTTTTCAATAGAAATGTATGAACGCGTAAAGGAAACAACTAAACAGTATTATAGTGAAGATTATCTGTGACAGTTTCACTTGATTAACTTTTTTGCTTTCGTATAAAATTATTTACAAAATCAATAAAAACCAGTTTTTTGCTTGAAAACGAACGTTTCTAGACTCCGTTTGTCAAGCGATTTTAATGCCTATTACCTACGATATGGTATACCAAGAATATACACCTTTTTCCTCTTAAGCAACGTTTCGAACAGCATTACATTGTCCATCATCAAGGTGTATTGTGATCGGAATCGAAGATTGTGGTGAAATGTGTGCTTATGTATGCAGATGCAATATCGTATTGCCAACTCCAATCATCTAAGAGATGGTATCACAGTATAATTTAAAATAGTTTTCTGCGTTTAGTTTTGGTGTAGCCATCAATTACCGGATACCAAGAACTATTGAGCTTAGCCCCGTCATCTTTATTAATACTAAGATTTTTGTAAATTTCTTTTGCCTCCGTAATTAGGCGTGCTCTATGCGTTTTGGGTCTTCCCAAAACTTCAGAAACAAATCCAAAGTAAAGGCGGGTTTCAAATAAATAAATGCAATTGCCGATTTGTCTAGATGGCCGAGTTTACATGCTCGAAAGTTTCTGATATCTTTTTGGGGATCGTCCATTCTGCCTGGCCTACATAAATCTTGTCACATCAGAAATATATATTTTTTGTTTTAAATATATATATATATATATTCTAAAACTACTATAAAAATATTCTATTACCTGGTAACCGGATAAATCATCACAGTGATAATTCATCACATCTTTAAAAAGTTATATAAAGTCATGGAAAGTGATGAAACAAAAACTTTATTAACTGTGTTATGTAGGTTAGGTTAGGTTGGGTCAGTGGTCGGCAAAGTGCGGCTCCGGAGCCGCATGCGGCTCTTTGGCTCCTTGAGTGCGGCTCTGGCACAAATGCTAAGGTCGCTCTGCTGTTTTTAAACTCCTGAAATAATTCGTCTATTGACAAACACCATTTCAAAACAACAATTTTAAATATGAGGGAAGCATTTCTCAGCAGTTTTTAGGAGTTTAAAAACAGCAGAGCGACCTTAGCATTCGTCAAATATCCTCTTATTGACATTGGTAACGTTGAAATACAATTGCAGGATTTAAAAACAAGGAAATATGGAGCTCTAAATTTCAATGTATTTGTATTAATTTGGAAATATTGGAGAAGAACAAATGTGATCTTAGTTCACAACACAAGTGGTCTGTTTTGAAAGACCTGGAGAAGGAAGACAGAGATTTCAAGATTTAAAAAATAAAGATTTCAACGTCTGGAATAGTATTCCTGACTTTTACGATCAGCTGAAAAAACTCGCGTTTGCTGTTCGTTCCCTTTTTGATTCTAAAAATTCATGCGAACAATCTTTTTCAAGCATGAACTTTATCAAGAGTAAACTGAAAGTCGTCTTATTAATGAGAACCTAGAATCATGCTTAAAATTAAAAACAACAACATAAAAACCTGACTTACTGAACAATCTTTTTCAAGCATGAACTTTATCAAGAGTAAACTGAAAGTCGTCTTATTAATGAGAACCTAGAATCATGCTTAAAATTAAAAACAACAACATAAAAACCTGACTTACTGAGACTTTCCAAGAAGGTGTAAGGACATTGTTCGCATTAAATGTTTCTCAGTCATTGTCATGATTTAAATTTATGGATACCTTACTTTCATATTATTGTCAACGAATAAATCTTTATTAAGTGTGGAATCAAGTTTTATTCAGTTTACCCGTTATTTAATGAAAGTCTAAAATTATAATAAAGGTTTACTAAATAATAAATTTAATTTTAATTTTAGTTTAATGAGAACCTAGAATCATGCTTAAAATTAAAAACAACAACATAAAAACCTGACTTACTGAACAATCTTTTTCAAGCATGAACTTTATCAAGAGTAAACTGAAAGTCGTCTTATTAATGAGAACCTAGAATCATGCTTAAAATTAAAAACAACAACATAAAAACCTGACTTACTGAGACTTTCCAAGAAGGTGTAAGGACATTGTTCGCATTAAATGTTTCTCAGTCATTGTCATGATTTAAATTTATGGATACCTTACTTTCATATTATTATCAACGAATAAATCTTTATTAAGTGTGGAATCAAGTTTTATTCAGTTTACCCGTTATTTAATGAAAGTCTAAAATTATAATAAAGGTTTACTAAATAAGAAAAACAGATTTGGCTCTCAGAATTTTTTAGTATCATATAATGTACATATTTGGCTCTTTGGCCAATAAGTTTGCCGACCACTGGGTTAGGTTAATTTTTTTTTTCATCGTTTCTAATGACTTTATATCACTTTTTAAAAGTATGTTGAATTGCCACTGTGTTGAGTTATCATGGAACCCTATTCCCTACGTACTAGTATTTAGACTTCACAACGTTGAGACATTACCCACGAAAATCTGCAAGACTTTTAGCTTCAACATTTGAAGGGGGTTCATTGTACATTTTGAAACATTTATAACAAATATTGTGCTATCGATAAATTAGTCTTAGGAAGCCTAAAATACTATTAATACTAAAACTTTTTAACATATAATATGTAAACATTTTATTTTTCAACTTGTTTATAAATTCTAGGGTATTATAGACCAAACGTTGCCACACACTTAGAATATTGCGTTGCATTGTTTTTATCCTAGTATATCTGCTACAGCACAATATTATTATTTCCATTCATCAAATGTGAGTTCATAAACTCCATCTATGATTACATTTTTATTTCTTAAAAAAGGGAAGTTTATAATAATATTCTTCTAGAATACGTGGAATTGTTGTGTCCTTCTAAATAACAAAACACGTAACATCAATGGGCAATATTGTAAAATCAAAATCGAATAACAAACCTATTAAAGGTAGGTTTTTTATAATCCAATTTGAGGAAAAATCAAACCGTAAATGAATTCCCCATTCAATGATGTTTACTACTTCGGTAAGTGAATAAGTCAGTAAAAAGAATATATTAAATTTAATACGAAATGGGTAATAAATAATTAAGGCTTTTATATCATAAGAATCGTGTGACAATGAACCTCAAATGTTTGAATTCATCGGAGATTGAACCGGTGAAATGATATTGAAAGGTCAATATAATTTTGCCGTTAGATTTTCGAGCAATAAGAAATTAAATATACGAAAATAGATTTGATATTTTTCATATAATTTAAACAACCTATTTCAATAATTATGTAAAATGTTTGTCATAGTGTTCATTCACCGCTCATAGCTTTGGAAAAAAACTGCTAAGATTTGAAGATTTTGTAGTGAAAATTTGTATATCTACTACTGTTTTTTTATGTTATGAATTATGACTGGATAATCAATATATATTATAAAAGTAAGTGTACGATTTGCATGCCGCTAAAACTCGAAACGAGTCCCGGTACGATCTATCCCCCATCCATCAAGAAGGTTCCCGTTTTTACATGAAGGGTGTACTTTTGAAAATATAAGGGCTCGAAGTTTTGCCCTCTAGAAATTTCTAAGAGTATTCGAGACCATTCCACAACATTCCAGAACATTCCGGAACATTCTGGAATGTTATGGAATGTTCGGGAATAGTCTGGAACGTTCGGGAACATCCCCGATCATAATTAACTAAAAACAGGATAACAGGCCGTTTCCTGATATACTTTTAGTAAATTCGTAATCGTGACAATACATTGGTACATCTTTAAATAGTTTAAAACAGATTCACTATCCGAGTCTGTCTGTGCTCTCTCAGTTTGATAGGGTTCACATCAGCTAGTACAATATACTCGTATAGCAGTTGTGTGGTTTTCATATGCCAATTTATTCGGTTTTACGAACAAAGAGAAACTGTAGTCAATTTGTTCAATTCAATTTGTTATCAATATCAAGAACCACTGCAAACTCCTCCATTAATTTAGTTTGTTGCATTCACCTTTATAAAAGTCGTTCTGTATCTCCAGAACATAATTCCCCAATGCACAAACTCGTCCACTGGCTCCAAATGTAGGTTTTATTACTTCATTTTATTACGCAATATTGTTTTCTTAACCCACGAAATCGAATATAATTGGTAAATGACCCGATTCGAATATTACAACTACTCTCGTGACTTTAACATAAAAAACATGTTATTTAATCTTATTTAACATTTATTAACAACTTACGATCAATTGAAACGGGCCATTTACGTAAAGTATGTATTTAAAAATATATTCATGAGTGCACATTATCCACTAAATTCGCTTTTATGCTTGTGTAATATGCCATTTTTTTAAATACGCCTATTTGAAATTCCTTTTTGTTTTCGGTAGTAAATGAATGCAAATCTTGGAAACGGAAATTAAACCACCTCCCGACATCCGATCGAGCTGAAACTCAGCAGATAGACTCAAACGAGGACAATGCAGTCTATCAACTATTTTGGTGGCAATCACGCATATACGCGTTTCTCTGAAATTGGATGACATTACAGCAGTTGGTATACGAAATTGTCGGTCTTAATCGATCGCTATTTGGCAAGTTTGGTAGAGTTGTTGACTTCAGTTCCTAAATGGGATGGTTCAATCCTCAGCCAACCCAAAAAAACATAATTTTCAAAAGACAGTTTAAAATAGATAGTAATAGAGTCAAAAACTTTTTTTGTATTTACGGAATACGTTGTAAATATTTTGGACGACAACGAACAAGTTGACGTTTCTTATAATGATTTTGCGAGAGCTTTTGATCACTTAATTTTACTAATTAAACTTGAAAATTTTGGTTTACCACACAGACTGCTTTTTATCTTCCATAATTATTTGTTTAGTAAAAAACAATACGTACTTTACGGGTTGGTCGCTTCTAAACCTTACCTCACGAATCTGGGGTCCCTCAAGGGTCTAATTTAGGACCTCTATTATTTTATATTCATTAAATTCGATGAATTCATAAAATTCGTCAATTTGCTGGTTGATGTTTTATGAGCGTTGTCCTAAAAATTTTTTCAAAATTAAAAAAATCCTCGATTGTACAAAATAAACAGAAAGTACAAAGGGTAAAGCATATAGGTACATCATATTTTTTAAAGCTTACCCAATTAACAAGAACTAGAGTGCTACATATAATATTACAGTGTGTAAATATACCTAATAAAGACACAGAAGAAGAGATATTTAATTCATTTAAAGTATTCGTGTAACACTTAGATGGTATACACATTTTCAAGTACGTAAACGGTATACATGGGTCAAATTGGACCCGAATTCAATTATGTAGCGTAAACATTGTATTGCTAATTTTTTTTTGTTTTTAAAATTATCATACTATTATATTATATACCAAGGGTTTCAATAATAAGGCTATTCACACAATAAAGAAAACACAGGTGTACAAGAAGACACGGGGGGTGCAAGAAGACACAGGTGTACAAGAAGACACAGGTCTAAAAGAAGACACAGATGTACAAGAAGACACAGGTGTACAATGAGCCATAGGTGTACAAGAATACACAAGTATACAAGAAGACACAGGTGTATAAGAAGACACAGGTGTGCAAGATGACAAAGAGGTAAAAGAAGACACATGTGTCCAAGAAGCCACATGTGTTCAAGAACACACGTGTGGAGGAAGACACACTTTGATATGAACTTGTTAATTTATTAAGAAATCTAAAAACATAAAATCACTTAGGACGGGTTGTTTCGGAGAATCTGAACAATTCATCAAATTTCAACGTTCATTTTCAAGTTCTGTGAAAGATTTTTTAAAGTTCTGTTTTAATTTCAGTTTTGTCAAGCAACTAGCCTATAATGATATAATAACAGAACTTGAATAGGACTTTCACAGAACCCGGAAATGAACGTTGAAATTTGATGAATTGTTCAAATTCTCCGAAACAACCCGTCCTTAGTTTTTCTTGATTGGATCTTGAATTGGATGAATGGAAGTAAAGAACAAATAACATTTATCCTTTTACGTGATTTTTTTATTCCAAATATTTAAAAAAACATTTGAACATGCGCGCGGGTATAGATTACATTTCCATTGATTTTCGGTTCACCGCATAAGAACAAGGTAAAAAATATATGAATCTAAATAGAAAAAATATTTAAAAAAAAAATTTCTTTAACATTTCTCAGATAAGAATATTATTATACATATAATCCCAGAATCTGTTTGCAATCAAAGTCCATAAAAACAATAAAACGCATATCTTTTTTTAAATTAGCTCCACACAGGAGGCCCTGATAAAATTAAAATAAAAACCCTCAGGGCCTATGTCATCTTTGGGGATGCTGTGTGGAGGGTCTTTTTAGGGAAAGGCAGGAGAGGAAGTGTAAGGCGATATGTCGAGATAGAGAGAGTCCGGCTAAAGAAGTTAAAAGGTCTCCCTCAACAGTCTCTCCTAATCCACCCAAATTAAAGCGTGTAGTGCATAATATTAATTCTTAATTAATTAATTTCTACCGATTTATAACAAGTTTTTCGTTAACTCTTTGAGTTCTTAAGTTCCAAAAAAATATAGTTTATTTTTTAAGATAATATTTACACTTTTGTTACTGTGAAACGTTAACTATATGAAAATCCCTCGATAGAAAAAAATCGCAAAGTAAGCTCCGAAAATTATTTAAAACACATGAAAAAATTCAAAGTGTATCTGTTTGATGTTCCAAGTTTACAAAAAATCTATGCTAAAAATATTCTAGTTCATCACTTAAAAAATAAACCAGAGGCAAACCCCTCTCACGATCATAAAACCAGAGCCAAGCAAACAGACATGCTAAATATTCCTAAATGTAATTCTACTTTTGGACAAAGAAACTCTGAATTTTTAGCAATTAAATTATATAATAAACTCCCTCTCAACATCAAACAAAGGAAAACGAAAAATAACTACATTAAGGACATCAAATCTTGGCTTATGGAAATATCGGAAGAAGAACTAACTAATATATTTAAAACATCATCTTAGTTGCTGAAAACGTATTCTAACATATATAGTCCCCCTCAGCACAGGATCTCCTAGTGAGGAGGACTTCAATGATCTGTTTTAATTTTATTTATATATTTTATTTCATGTGCCATACAAAAATGTACCTAATTATTTTAAAAAGTAACTAAATAAAAAAAAAATAAAAAAAAAAAAAAATAAAAAAAAAAATGCAGTTAAAACATTTGTCGAGAGTTTTTTTTTTTCTTAAATATTTTCACCATTTTCGATTAATGAATATTGTTTTTTTATATTAGCACGCTCTCTCTAACATAAATATTTACTTATCTCTCTTTCAAACCATCTTTGAACTCTTACTACGGTCAAGTAATAAGATAACGTATTGTTTATTTTCAGATTGCAAGATACTCTCAGTATCGCTCTGGTGTAAGACAACCATTCAGTATTGAAAAGTTGCTTGAAATGGCTTCGGCTGTGTTTGATGACCAGATCTGAACACCCAGGTACTTCCTCAACTTCTTTTGACTCTTGTGCGGTTCATATATTTAAAAAAATATAAATATATCGATTATGTATTTTTACATCGCCCTTGAGGTGATTTTTCATAAAAAAACTGCGCTACAAACAAATAATAACGTTTTAACATAAATAAATAAAATTAAATTCAATTTACCTGTTTCCTTAAAAATGTAGGTCACTATACTGAATAATTTTAATGTAAATTTTTAAACAAACAATTTTATCACAAAATAACGTTACGAATTTGATTTTAAATGAGATAAAAAGTTAATAAAAAAAACACTTTACATTCTAAATTAAATTATAAACACTTTATTCAAAATTTAAATAATGATTCTTTTTCTCGAAAAAATATTTTTTCACTGATCAGATTACAAAAATTAGAATTTTCTTTTTTTAAAATAATATTGTTTTTATGTCAATCTTATATTTTGAACTCTCGCGGCAGATTGTGAAACTAAAATTGACAAGCTTCGCTCTGTACGTTCGCAACGGACACTGTCCTGTTCGGTACTAAATACGTTTCAACTATAATCTGCGTATGTGTATGAATGTGAACGATTAAATCTGGCGATAATGTTATCTAACTAGGCGCTCGCTACCGAAGAGGCCATGTGATTTGCCAGTATGTACTTACGCCAGTGGCGTACGATACAAAAATAATGTCAACAAGAAAAAACGTATTTTTTAAGGTTTTCGATAGATGGAACAGTCATTATAAAAATTTATAAAAATAATAAAAAGTTTTTTGGTAAACTTGTCGAATTATGCTGCTCGCAAAGTCTCTTCAGAAAATCAACACTTGATTACAACTTAAATTATAGAGATTACGACTATTTATGTCAGAGATTTAAGTAAACATGTACAATTAGGTTTTTAGAGCGTTGGTTTGGGTTATTTCAATAATTTATTCATATTTGCAAACCTATACTTAACTTTGATTAGAAAAAATGATTTTTTATGTGTCTCCCACGACATAAATAATTATTTTTCTAGTAATTAAGTTGAAACCTAGTGCTATTTTTTTGTACTTTCAACAGAATTCGAAAAGTTTATAAGTTTTTTTTACAATAATAATTTTTAATAATAATAATAATAAATTTATTTCACATAAAAATCATACAATAAAACATGCGTGAACTTTGACTAGCCAACTAGGAATGGATCCTGTTTTAGGGCAGTCAAATTGACAAGTTTAGTTCATATTATAATTTAGTACTATAAAACAAACCGGTAAAGTAAATAACAGCCAGATAGTAGTAATAAAAAGACAGATCACCACAGGAGTAGTAAGGTAGAAAAAATGGGAAGGGTAGTTTATAAGTTTATAATATAGTTGGATGATTAGAAAATAATCGATAGCATTGATAAATAAAGTACAGATTAATACAGAATTGACAATTGTGTTCAGAGGTGATAAATATGTGTTTTTGTTTTGTAAGTACTTTAAAAAATTATGTATCAGTGTTTTGACAATAATGTACATATATATTTTTATAATAAGATTATCTATTGATCAACATATCTTCACTTTTTACCCTCATTACATCAATTAAACAAAAAAAAATAGGTAAGACTGATGATTGAAACTTCCTACCCAGAAACTGGTGACGACAATCTACCAACGGAACCAAATCCTGATTTGATAAGACCGACATTTGATTCGTATATTAACTGTTGTAATACCATCCAATTTCAGAGAAATACTTCTCGTGTATAGTATGAAACCAAAATTTTCGACTGCAATTTTTGACAAGCGTCGTATGTCGTTTGACAATAATGTTAACAATATGTTTGTCTGATCAAATGTGTGTTCTTTTCGTAATCAGTCATTTTTGTTCAAACAATTGTATATTTGCGTTAAACATAAAATAAAGATATTCATTTTCTTTTAGGGGATAAATGATATAAAATCAAATTATAAAAAGAAACAATTTTGAAGTGAAATAAAAACAAAAATAACAAAAAAAGGTATGACATTTTTGGTGGAAGTTTTAAAACCAAAAAAATAAAGGCATTTTGTGTAAATATTGTGTGTTTTTAGTGCAATACCATATAAGAGTCCCATTTACCCGTCAGTGTGAATACGGTACAATAAAATCATAAGCCGCTCATCTCACTAGGGCATTTCTGAGTAGAGATGTTCAGCTTTACAATTACAGTAAATATAAAATATATACATACATATAATCAGGATTCTACTGGGATGTAAAAACAAAATCGACAAGACGCCATATTATTGTTTATTCTGTATTTTTTCAATAAGAAATAAAGTTTTCGTAAAAGTCAATAGTTATCCCTTATAAATAAAAATCGGATTTGTTTAATCGAGACACTATTTAGGTTACAAACTAATTCTTTACAACTTTGTAAAAATTCAAAAAATTGCTGCCAAAAATATGGGAAAAGGTAGTTAGAAGGTAATATTGTTAATTTGAATTTGAAAAATGAGATCAACAAAAATGATGTATAACAATTCGTTCCCAATGGCAGAGTAGTTGGAGACGTTGTTCTGGTAAGGTAACTTAATGAGTATAACCTTAAATTAAAATATTTAATTATTGAAGACAATATTAGCGATCCCTAAACGATTATTAGCGATCCCTAAAACATAAAAATCAGAAAAACATACGGTCACATCTAGTACTCGAACCCAGGACCTAGGTGCGACCATTTGTTTTTCTTATTTTTCTGTTTCATATTTTCGTTAATATTGTCTTCAATAATTAAACGTTTCCTTTTTATTTGTCTGCGTCTTGTTCTGTTTCGTTTAGGTTTATTAGTATTATCTTCTTCTTATTTAACAAAAAATTACAGTGAAATGATTGGTTTTTAAAAACTCATTGCCTTTTTCGGCACATTTTTGCCCAGGGGCTACAAAAGTTCCGCAACACCACTGACATCTACAGGTATAAATACCCACTCGAGTAATTTAACTCTTGGTCTGAACACTTATGCGAATTAGCCACTGGATCAACGTCATCGCCGGCATTTTTAGTAAACAATTACTTTTGTCGTTCTTGTAAACCAGCTTACATTAACATTACATTGCATTACAATACATCGCATAGCATTACATTACATTGCATGACATGCAGAATGCAGAGGAAGGCAGAGATGATGAAATACTCGTAATTTTTGATGTTTTTTAAATTCTTATTATATTTGAAGTCCATTTTGTCTTCGGCAATGAATTAATTAAATCACGTACATAAACGTTACTCTAAAATCGGGTGACATTATAGCAGTTAATATACGAAATAAATGTCGGTCCTACCCGATCTTCATGTGGCGGGTTTGGTAGAGTTATCAACTCTAAATCTTCAGATCCAATAAATAAATGCATTGCGAAGGTATACCTAAAATTTGAACTCGGTGTTAAGTATATTTACAGAGATATTTTAGTTATTAGAGGCGATGTCCTCTCAGTCAGCAGCACCGGCAAGGAAGGGTTAAACCACCTTACTGGTTTGTTAACCCGTAAGATACAGAGTAGGTCCCCTGTTTTGCGCTTGTACTGCGAGTTTCCGGACACCGAGTATAATATACCAAAACTAATGGAAGGTGTTTGGTCTGAGACCTGTAATGAAGATTTTATTATATGAACAAATTAATATTAACCTTTAAATACAACTACCGTTTTTAATACACATTTTTTGTATTTGAAAAAAACTTTGATTCAACTTAATGACAAAAATAATTCGACTATTAGCAATTACGATTATGGGAAATAGTGGTAATTAATATTATTTTCATAAATATCAATACATTTTATTAGGTATTTTTACAATCTATTACAATTAATTATTTTACATTTTCGTACCCAATTTCGAACTAGGGGGAACCTGCGTTTATAGCCCCTGGTTAAGACGAGACAATACCCTAAAATAAAGCCAGAATCCTAACGACGTAAGTGAAGCAGTCGTGCACAAAAATATGCGTCGCGCGGCACTTGTGTATTGGACAGACCTACGGTTGAAATGTCCCTATCAAATATCTAAAATAAAGTGGGAATCTTAACGAAATAAGTGATGCAGTTGTGTAAAAACTATAATCGGCGCGCGTCCCGGCGTGATGGACGGACCTACGGTCGACTTTGCCATAGCAGGCCTAGAAAATCGATCTTTCCATAGGATTTATTTTAATTAATTTTGATGAAAGTATTACTAAAATCTCAGATATTTCTAGGGGGATCCTTCGGTAAGTTACTAATTCATCGTCTATAAAAATAAAATCTGGTGCTTACCGCTAATTTAATAGATGAATAACGTTTTATAAAATTTTCAAAAGGTTTTACGTAAAATATTTTAATGGTGAGGTCCTCTTTTTATTAATCTTAAATATAAATAACTTACATTCGTAAGGATCCCTCTAGAAACATTTGAGATTTTAGTAATACGTTCATCAGAAATAATTAAAAATGTGACCGTCGAGCAAACCCCCTTAAGGAAGCGACGCTCATTATATAATACGTGTTTTTAGATGGCGTTAATTAATTTATATTATTAAAATACGCCTTTTGCAAGGTATTGCAATATTAAGACAAGTTATTTACTAAACAGTTTTATCCGTAAAAAACTCAATTCTTTCAAGAAAGGCATACTCATTATGGCATAGCAATATTGAAATAAATGTCCCCAATTCCCATTGTTTACTACACCATAGCATTTTTCACCTGAAGACATTTAAAAATAATATCTCCTATTTTAGCCCTCTGAGATTGAGTGTGCTGAAGTAAATATCTTAGTCGATAATCTATACAGATTAAAAAACATGTTCTGCTGCTGGTAAATAATATGTTTAGATAATTGTACAGGGTTTTCCAATAAGAGGTGTTATTTTGATATTCAATCGTAAAAGATCAATGGTTTCGTTGCTTGTGTGGCACGTAGCGCCGTTTTGTTGAAAGTAAACGTTGTCCAGATCAATACCATTCAATTCCGGCCATACAAAATCATTAATCATCTCTCGATAGCGCAATCCATTCACAGTAACTGTTGCAGCCTCATTTGCGAAAAAGTAAGGTCCAATGACTCCGCCGGAACTTAAACCGCACCAAACAGTCACACGTTGAGGATAGAGAGGCTTTTTAACAATAACTCTTGGGTTTTCCGAGCCCCAGATGCGACAATTTTGCTTGTTGACGAAGCCACCGAGGTGGAAATGGGCCTCATCACTCAAGATGATTTGCATTTGATTCACTCAAGTGAATTTTAATAATTTCAATGCGTTGTTGCAGCGTGTATTGTTCCATTTTTATTAATGGCGTAGTTTCTACTTGTCAAATGTCAAAAAATGATAGCTTCAAAAGTAACATCTACCGAAATAACGGGCTATTCAAAATAACACCTCTTATTGGAAAACCCTGTACCTATATCGAATCACTACTACTTCACCTTTTGCAAGGCAAAAGCCTTTTTGTCCCCACTGATTGGGCTTAAATACTAGATGGATAACTTTGCTAAAACTCAAGTGTAATGCTTTCCGTTTTTCTCCTCTTTTGATATTGGGAGCAAAAGTGCTTAGAATGAAGAATGAAGCATTTATGACGTCTTTGTGGTGAAATCTGGTAAAAACTCCATACTCTCCTTATTTGTACATAATACTTTGTTACAACTCACTACAAAAACCCATATAAAATAAATCAGCCAGCGTATGTTTGCACTCGCAATACTCGAAAAGTGGTCAACCGATATCGCTGAAAATTTCAAAGTATGTTCTTATTAGTGCCAGAAGTATTAAGGGAGTGGTTTGAATGGTGGAAAAAGTCGGGGACGCCCGTGGAATACTTAACGCAATATATTTGCACCGGGAAGAGATACGTAATCTAATTAAAGTGGATGTAATGTAGTTTTTTAACAGTAACTTTGCGGTATACAGTAGTGAATGATGGAAGAAGTCGGAGACGCCCGAGAAACACATTTGCAATAGCGAAGCATTGTGGGGTTTACTAGTTTGATTAAAACACGATGGCTGAGTTGGCATCGCGTTTGGGTCTCACCCAGGCGTAGTGAGTTCAATTCCTCGGCTGGCTAAGTCCTCCATCACAACCCAGATGGTCCAGATATAAAACATTTTTTATCAAAGAGTCCTTCCTTTGTTTTTTTTTTGTACAATTTGTAGAAAATCAAAGGGTCCTTTGATAATCATAAACCCCTTTGATTTTGGCCAAAACAAACCGAGAAAATTACCGAAAATTTCTCAGGGTGAACACAATGAAACACTTAGTAAACATTAACTTATATTTATTATTGCTATTGGTAAAGCATAAAATCACTTTTTAACATATTTGCCACTAGATGATATTGCTTTAAATAATCGTTTATTGCCTAAAATTGTATCTTTAAATATTCAGTGCAACTGACATTTACTTTTTACGGTATTCACACCTAGTAGATTTCTTTCGTCAGTCCATACATTACCAATTACACTAAAAACTCTTTCTACGAAGGCATTGGAAACGGGAACATTGCACATATATTGTACCATTTTCAACAGATTTGAGCAAGTCTTGATACCAGTACCACCCGCCAGAATCGCTCACGGCTTTTGCTCTGTAAATTAAATCTCGTGATTGAGGTATATATTTCGAGTATTTAAAAAAAAACGGACATTCTATTGACCGGTTTTCCAAAATTTTCTAGACCGGACAGTACGGTTTTTTGAACGGCTGTCCGGTCTAGAAAATTTTGGAAAACCGGACATCTGGCAACCCTTATCACAACACAAGCAACATTTTGCGCTTACTGTTGTGGTAGTAGGATATTTTCAAATATTGTCAGGTTATTCGTAACCCGGGAATGTTTGTCTTTATTTTTAATAATAGAAAAAATCAATATTATTATCCTTTGTGCTTATGTATAAATATCTCCTTAATGACCTTTAAAGCATTGCAAGGAATGGCGCCAGCCTATATATCGGAACTATGTGTCCGACAAAACTTAAGCAATAGACAGCTTACTCTAACGTCAGCAGATTTAGATGTTAGTAATCGTCTAATCGAACTTTCTAGGTCAAATCGAGCCGTTTACTATGATCGTTCTTTTAGTGTAACACGCCCCCTCATCTGGAATAGACTTCCCTCAGCTCTTACTAATCTCCAGAATTTAGCGGAATTTAAACGGGCTTTAAAAACAAAATAATTTTAAAAATCTTACCAGTCATAAATCTTAACTTCTTTTCAATATTTTATAATAAGCAATATTCTAAAACTTCCGATAATTGTTTGGTTTCGGTTGTCTCCTTATTGTACCTTTTTAAAATGACTGCTCAGAAAATTCTCATTTCTGAGCACAAACTGCCTCCTGTTTTATATTATGTTTTAGTTTTAATATTGTTGTTTTGTCCTGTCCTGCTGTTATTGTTATTCTAAGTTTTGTCATCACTTTGTATAAACAGTGTATTTAGTGTTATAATATTGGATCTATATTGGGTAAGGCACACTGTAGGAATAATTTTAAGAACCACTAATACTGAATTACCATTTTTAAGTTGAAGTGAAATAACACTAAACTGCGCTATATAAATGCCATGTTATTATTACTATAAAAACCTTGCCTTGTAAACATTAGTTTTTCACTAAAATATTTATGGATATATTATACTATCCGTAAACCTTACATATTTTTTTGTCTTTCAAGTGAAATCATCAGAAATGTGTTCTTAAACAATTTGTATTTCATTTTAACAATATTTGCTGCCAATAAGATTTCCAGTTAAAGTTAAGATGAAAGTAAACAGGGTGTTACACGTCAGATAAATATCGCAGACCTTAATGATGCCATTGGCAGCCAGAAAGGTGAGTGCAGTTTAATTAGTATGCAATAAAATTGCAAAATGACGATGGCCTTGGTAATATTTAACCAATACATCTACCCAAACTCTCAACGCGTCAACCTTGTGAGAATCGCCTGTATTTCATTGAAATTATTTCACAATATCTTGGTAATACTGTAACCATTCGAGATATAGCTACCCGAATTTGGGTATCATCAGTAATGTCCTTGAGCGACAACTACCCAAATTTGGGTAGCACCGCTAATGCCTTTAAGCGATAACTACCTAAAATTGGGCAGCACCGTTAATGCCTTTAAGCGACAACTACCTACAATTGGGCAGCACCGCTAATGCTTTTAAGCAAAAACTACCTAAAATTGGGTAGCACCGCGAATGCCCTTAAGTGACAACTACCCAATTGTAGGTAGTGTTTCTTTTGGTATTTTGAGGAGGATTTTGGAGAACACATTGGAGAACACATTTTGGTTATAAATGACTTTATTGACAAGGACGACATTCGATTTGTTCCTTCTACAGGTCACCAGCCAAAATAATCGCACTACCCGCAGTAGTGATGTGACCTAATTAAGAATAGAGATGTAACAGGTAGCACCGCTAATGCCTTTGAGCGACAACTACCAAAATTGGGTAGCACCGCTAATGCCTTTGAGAAACCACTACCCAAATTTGGGTAGCATTCCGAATGCCCTTGAGCGACAACTACCCAAATTTAGGTAGCACCGCGAATGCATTTGAGCGACATGTAATTGTAAATGTTGTAATTGTAAATATAAATGTAAAAGTAATTGTTATTTTTTGTACATTGTATTTTTTGTATTTTTTATATTTTTCTACTAGATGTATGAAAAAATTTGCGTACATCTAAATAAAGATTCAAAAACAAAGACAACTACCCAAATTTGGGTAACACCGCGAATGCCTTTGACCGACAACTACCCAAATTTGGGTAGTTATTGGTAGGTGATTTTTATTAATTAAAATTAATTTATTTTGAACTACCCGCAGATACGCTTAGTCGTTAGCTTTAAGCTTCGATTGAATACCAAAAAACATCACTAATATTCCGGACATGGAATGGTTCTAGATAAGGTTTTGGATTTTTTTTTAGATTTGTGGTCTGCGAATAGACTTAAAATTAAATTTGTTTTCAAAAAATTGAACATCTGTTTCTATGTAAGTCTGTGACCAAGATTTGTGGAAAAGATATATTATGCTAGGTATATATTTTTTAATTTATATTTTTTTATTGTGACTACATACAATTCCAGTACGCCACAGATGACATACAGAAATAGTAATATTTAATATTACCCCAAATAAGTACAAGGTGGGGCAATTTCGGTAACTAACATTCTCAATTGATTTTACAGTATACCTTTAATAATAATAATAATATATTTCACATAAAATGATACAATAAAACATATGCGGAAACTTTGACAAGCCAACTAGGAATGGATCCTGTTTTAGGCCAGTCAAATTGACAAATTTAGTTCATATCATAAATTCATATTACATTGTTTAATTTTTTTATTTTTTATTTATTTATTAAACAATATACGTATAATACATAACTAACCAATATATAATATATAATATTAGTGGTAACAATACCTCCCTAATTGAGAAATTCTCGTGTTTAGGGAGGGAGCATTATCAAATTGAAAGTACTATACATACTTATCAGTTCGGACTAATTATAGAACATATTATTTTATAGAAGGAAAAAACTTTTAAGATTGAATTCCTGTTAGAAGCTTTAGTTAAATATACAAAATAAGCGAAAAGAAAAAAATCTTAAAATTCAAAATTAGTATCAAATGCTTATGTTTAACAATATAATATAATAATAATAATAACAATTTGATCATTTGTGGAAAAGTGAGTGGAAGGGTTAAGTTTTTCCTTTGGGGAAGACTTAACCCGGACAACTAAATCGGAAGTTTAAAAAAATAATGTTTATTTCAGCTGGACAGAGCGGTGTGTGCAATGCTCTGCCTGCCATAAAAGTTTACATTTAAGTTAATACATAAAAATAAAATGAATAAAGATATAAATAAAAATAATAAATAAAAAATCAATACATTGATGTGCACATTAGGACTTTATGGTGGCTTGAGTGAAATTCTCCATCTCCGGTGTAGAGGCGCTCCCTGCCACTGGGCAACGGCCTGGACAAGAGTGTTGTTCGATCTCTGGTAGCGCTGACTCGTCCCGGCTATTCTGTGGCGCATCAAAGCAGCGAACCCATGCACCCTTCCTTCGGTGAACATCTGTGAAGCGCTGCATCGCCAGGGGAGGCCAAATAGGGCTCTGTATGCGTGGTTGTACTGTACTCGGAGTGTGTTCATGACGCCTTGTGTGTATGTCGTCCATAGCTCGCTAGTGTAGAAGCTCATACAATATGTTTGGAAAAGTTGCTTCTTCACCGGAGGACTGCATTTGTTGAATCTCCTGGCAAGCATGTTAGCTCTCACACTCAGTACTCTTCTTTGACGTTCTATGTCTTTTTTATCATTTAGGTCATCGGTTTATATGTATGTTTGGTTATTTAAATCGCTTGCAAAAATCTAAAAACAAAACATTATAATACCTACATATATTTTTATTAATAGATGAATAAACATTACTTCCCAGGGACTAGAGTCAACTGCCACCAATGAATATAATGCATTATCATCGACAACGAGTCTATCTGAAGAATTTCAGCTTGATCGGATGTCGGAATGTGGGTTAATTTCAACTTCCAAGATTCCAATTCATTTTTGCACTAATTCGAGAAAATAAAAGTGAAATTCAACAAGTTTGTAGTTAAAAATTAATAAAATCTAAAAAGATGGGATAAACGGTGAAGTATTGGTGGATTCATTGGCTTTAAACCACACTAAGTAGTTTGTTATTGATATTAGGAAATGTGATTTTCGGAATAATAATGTTCAGGCAAGTTAAAAGGTATGAAGGTTTGGTAGGAATCTAGGAATCAGTGTATCCGGGAGTGGCGGACATAAGAATATATCCCTCCATAAGAATATATAATGGGTCGCAAGGCCACAATCGCAACATCACAAGTACATGAACTCTACACCAGACGCAATAATATGTAGACTGTACACAATTTCAGTAAAGGCTGAAAGTGTTAAAAGAAACATAGGCCATGAGGATGTGCAAACATTCAATCTCCTTCCCGATAGCTTGACAACAGTAAATAGAATTAATGTATTTAAGTAAAAACTGTATGCTCCGTATGCTCTTAAGATTAGTGAGCAAAATTAAAATGTAAGTTGGTAGTAAACAATAATATTTAGATTTGAGAAAGTGAAATATGTATATTTCTCCTCGGGTTCTCCACTGTGGGGTTAAGGCGATGCCATACGTAGTAATGCAAAATCATGTGTTTTTGGTTTGAAAATTTGGTCGCCTAGAAATATTTAAGATGCTTTAATTGAATACTGCGAGTAGAATACATATTGGCCTTTGAAATAATCGAGTATTTTTTAGATAAGTCTTTTTATAAGCCCAGAAAAAATAGTGTAAAGGCCTATGAAAACTGCTTTAAAGTTCAAAATCTCCTACTTACGAACCTATTTTCGGTTATGATTTTATTGTATAATGTGGCAAATTAATTTATTTATAAAATGATCAAAAAAAAAATTATGCCTGAACATCCACAAAATAAAATAAAAGGCACTTTTTGTCCATGTTTTTTTCTTGCATAAATCAAAACAGGCGGATGGTGTTAAGCGGGAATTTAAACCTTATCGCCATCTACGTAAGGGTTGTTATTGATAGCGGCTCAATTAAAAATATTACACGACGTAGTGCATCGCCTTAATAAAAAAATCTTTTTCAGCAAGTATCGTTTATAAGAAGAACGAACGTTTACAATAGAGCTATAAGCGGTACACTATTAGGAAGAAGAGAACAAGAAAAAAAACAAATTTTTGAAGGATATTGATTGATGTTTTGGGATCCGACCCTTCAAGGAAAAGTTGAGATAAAATCAATGCTAACCACAATAATGAAGGTATCGCTATGTAATTTTGTTTTTTTCATTATTCTTTGGGTTTTAATAATGCTTTATGCGAAACGTGACTGAAGGTTAAAAACCTACAAAGGGTTTAGTCTTGTTATTTTCTTATGAATACAATGTGGTTCATTGCTCGTAAAATTATTGCAGGTACGGCTACCTGCGTAAGTTAGGTTTCAATTTCCCTCAAGGGCAAACATTATTCAGTGCGATGACTCCAGAGTCCAGAGGTCTAAATATTTAAGAAATCATCTATTGTCATCACGGAACAAAGACAGCTACTTACCTGATGCCTGCGCTCTAAAGATTGCAACCCGTTTTTTTTTATAGGGAAATCTATCTAACGGACCGCCCGTTTCTGCAGAGTCAAGGTTTTTTCAGGTATGTTGGGGCTACAGACCAGAGGGGGCTGCCAAATTTAACATCAGCAGTTGTGTACTAGTAAAGCAGTTGTGTACTTTTGCAGACCCTGTAAGCCCACATACACCTGGACGTGTCCCGCTTCTGAGAGGCTAACTTGTCTTTGGCTTCGATAAAGCCCCCGTCCCTGAGCTGGTCACTTTACACCAATGGAAGGCTTGTTTGGAAGATTGCTTCCGTTGTAGGAGACTAGATTGTCATTTCAATCCCTTTTAGACGAAATATTTTATAGGGAACCCTCTCGCGGTAGCTGACCGCTCTCCGCTTCAAAGCCCTCCGTCCATCCATCCACGCGACCATGAATTGGTGCGCACGACAAAATGTTATTTATTATAACAAATTTTGGATCTAAAACGTTAAAATTTTACCGTTTAAACAATGCACTTGCAGTGCCAAAAACCTTGTAAGCGCATTATTGGACGTATGAAAAACACATCGATCTTTTGATCAACTGCATTTAGAAAGTATGTGGTTAACCCCACAGGTGAGTTCATGAACAAATTGTTGTGGTTGCCTCTACAGTAAGGAGGTTATGACGATATCCTCGAAAACGAGACTAAGTTCAACAAAAACAAAGTCGGAGACAGAGCCGATCCCTGTGGGACACCAGCATTTATTGAATCGTCTTAATCGAACTCGCCCCAAAAAGTCGGCAATCCACATACACAAGGGTGCAAAAAGTCCGCAAGAAGGAAGTTTGTTGACCAGTCCTCGGTGCCAAACCCGGTCAAAGGCCTTGGAAATATTCAACGCAACCGTTTGGGTTCTGAACGATCCAAGCATCGTCCCCAAACATAATAGCTAAGGGGCGGTTGCAGCGGTCACCCTTCTTTGGAATGGGATGAATGACCGCTTTTGGCGCACCAACCAGAAGGTACAGAGCAGAACAGAATATTTTTTTTAAATGATAAACTAATGTTTATAAGACGAGGTTTTTTATGCATAGCACAAAGGATACAAATGTATTGTACATATATGGTATTCAGAGATGTGCTTTATTTCAAATAAATCCATTTCAAATGGAAATGCAAAATGCAAAATGGGTATTTTCCATTTTGCATTTTAAATGCTTTTCTAAAAACAATTTTGCATTTTGCATTTTAAATGCTTTTCTCAATTCATTTTCCATTTTAAATGCTTTTTTGCAACATACTTCCTACTATCTCCACTCATCTTTTTTTCATAAGCCCCAAATATCAGTCGGTCCTCAACCTCTGCTCCCTAAGTAGGAGCCCTGGCAATTGAGTGATACCATTACAAAAAATACTGATTCAAATACTGAACATGGGGCCATGACGCTGTAATATTAAATGTTAGAGAGCAGTTTCTATGTATTTACGTTGGCAACATTAGTCCCGCGCAAATTTTTTGTGGTTTCATAATCTGTAGTCGTGGTGTTTTTGGATTTACCATCATGTAATATGTTTGTTCTACATTGATGTCCATTATTAAATGGCAAAATTGTTTAAAAATTCTATAATTATTTTAATTGTTTGATCTGAGAAACCATTTCGCATTTTGAAAATATGTATTTTGCATTTTGCATTTGAAATGCTTTTCTAAAAACCATTTTGCATTTTGCATTTTCAAATGGAAAATTTTTGACCCATTTCCATTTTGCATTTCAAATGGTTTTGGGTACCCATTTTGCACATCTCTGATGGCATTGTACACAATTTATGATAAGCAATAATTATTCGCTTTAAATATATCCATACAAATTGAAAATATCTCCCGAGTAAAAATCAATAGACTAATTATTGCTTATAATAATTTCTGATTGTTGTAGACGGAACATTTTTGATTGTTGTAGACGGAAGTGGTGCCCTCTGTTATTAGAAAATAGAACCTTTGAAGTTGTCAAACAACATACCCGGTGAGAAAATTTCCAAAAAATAATTTACTAACATTTTTTTTTCAGAAAAATAAAAATTTGCCAGCGTGGATAATTTCTTAAGATGTTTTTATAATAAGTTCCTGACCCATTTTCCGACCTATTTTCTGATTTTAATATCAAAAAGAAAATTTAATTTTAAGGACCAATTTTCCGATCAAAAATTTTGCAATTTTCCCGAAGATTTTTTTTCAGAAAAATAAAAAATTCCAAACATTCATAAATTCCAAACTTCACGTAAATGTAAAATGTCCCTTTCCATTTTCCGAGCTAAACGTATCACAATTCAATTTTTCATGCATAAATTTTTTCACGCAAAAAAAATTTCCCAAGATGGAAATTTTCAAACTTCACATAATATCAAAAATTTGTAGTTAAAAAGGTAAATATTCGGAATCGCTGGACACGGATTATACGAAATATTTTTTAATAAAACCTTCTGATTTACCTTAATTACTATAAAAGGAATCTGACTGCATTTGGGATATTTTTAATTTTTAATTACGTGAATCGAAAATTCACTTTAGTTGTATGGGATGACAGCTGGAATGATTTCTGTTGATGACATTTTCTCTTATTTGGTATTCCTGATACGAGTGGCTAGAATTTGAATCATTTCTGAATGCAAATTCTAGTTAGGTACTGTTTTGGCCAAACTCGAAAAATAAAATATTTTTATGTTACTTAAAAAACATGAATTATTTATATTTAGGTATTATTATAATTATTGTTTTATTTAACCTAAACTATAGTAACCTAACGTATAATAATCAATTCTAAACTAACCTAACGTAAATCCTAACCTAACCTATAATAATCCAACCTAACCTAACCTAACCTATATCCTAACCTAACCCAACATACCTAACCTAACCGATAATAATCCAACCTAACCAAACCTATAATAATCCAACCTAACCTAACTTATAATAATCCAACCTAACCTAACCTAACCTATATCCTAATAATAATCCAACCTAACCTAACCTATAATAATCGAACCTAACCTATAATAATCCAACCTAACCTAACCTATAATATCCAATCTAACCTAACCTAACCTAAATCCTAATAATAAACCAACCTAACGTATAATAATCCAACCTAACCTATAATAACCTCACCTTTTTTAATTTTTCTATTTTATAAAACATACCTAAATATCTTTATTTTATTTTTCGTGTTTGGCTAAAATAGTACCTACCTAGTATTTGCATATGGTAAAAAATCTAGCCATTCGTATCAGGAATACCAACAAAAGAAAATGTTATCAACAGAAATCATTCCAGCTGTCATCCCATACAACGAAAGTGAATTTTCGATTTACGTAATTAAAAATTAAAATGCTAAAATTAAAAATATCCCAAATGCAGTCAGATTGCTTTTATTGTAATTAAGGTAAATCAGAAGGTTTTATTTAAAAATATTTCATATAATCCTTGTCCAGCGATTCCGAATAATTACCGTTAAAAAAATTCCCGCCCTATTTTCTGACCAAATTTCTCAAATAATTCTTTTCAGAAAAATAAAGTTTCCCAAGATCGAAAACTCAAAAAATTTACAAACATCGGATAACAAAATCAAAAAGATTATATTTTAAAAATAAATATTGAAAAGAAAAGTCTAACTTATAACTAAGTGACAAGTTAATTATTGCACATTCTAATAATTGCTGGTGTACAGTACATACAAAGCGGAAAAACTCTACTATCAGGGAACTTGACTATTTTGCGCGAAGCCCATCAAATAGCCGCCTTCAGGGCCTAGCAGCAAATCAATAATAGACGCCCGAGGAAGACATGCCACGATCAAGTGAAAAACATACTTATTACAATACAATAATGTTTTATTTCCAACTTACAATTGCGACCACTTGTCAGGTAATTTACAATCTCAAAACATTACCCCAAACCGTTTATAAGTTCCCGAGTAATTTCGGGTGCATATCAGCTAGTTCAATTATAAAAATAAATCTTCTCTACAAGCGATGATTAAAAAAACAAAACAAAAAATGGTCAAGGAAAGAAAAATAATAAAAATATAGATAAATCAACACAGTGACAATTCAATACACCTAAAAATCATATAAGTCATTAAGGCGAAGCTTCATGCCAAATCACTATTTCGATTCAACTTTACAACGAATTGGTGTACATTATGAATACAAAAAAATATGCTTTAGATAAATTTAAGGTTTTCCTTATTAAGTAGAATACAAATAAATATATAAATTACTACTACTACTACTAAAAAAATACATTTTTCAATAGAAATGTATGAACGAGTAAAGGAAACAACTTTTTAAAAACAGTATTATAGTGAAGATTATCTGTGACAGTTTCACTTGATTAACTTTTTTGCTTTCTTATAAAATTATTTACAAAATAAATAAAAACCAGTTATTTGCTTAAAATCGAACGTTTCTAGACTCCGTTTGTCAAGCGATTTTAATGCCTATTACATACGATATAAGGTATACCAAGAATATACACATTTTTAGCTTGTAGCTTCCTCTTAAAACGATGAAAAACCTCACCTATAAACCAAACCTATTTAACCCGGTTTTTGTACCATCACTTGAGGTGCGTTGAATTGTCATTTTGTTTAGTTATAACGTATACCGATTTTTCTACCTCGGTTATAGCATTCTCATAATTCCGCCAAAAAGTTTGGTAACTAAGAAACTAGATACTAATTCTGCTTGCGGAATAACTTCAATTTTTCAATCTTGTGCATTATCAAATAAATTTGATAAAACGGCATAGTTTTTGGCGATATGGAGTCCTTACGAGCGTTCAACAGCTGACACAGCACATAACCTTAAAGTGGTGAACATTATTTGAATGGGAGAAGAAGTCGGGGGGATCCGAGCTCCCGCATACCCAATTTATTATATTAGTGCTAGGAGTGTTTAGAGAGAGATTTGAATGGGAGAAGAAGTCGGGGGGATCCGAGCTCCCGCATACCCAATTTAGTATATTAGTGCTAGGAGTGTTTAGAGAGAGATTTGAATGGGATAAGAAGTCGGGGGGATCCGAGCTCCCGCATACCCAATTTAGTATATTAGTGCTAGGAGTGTTTAGAGAGAGATTTGAATGGGATAAGAAGTCGGGGGGATCCGAGCTCCCGCATACCCAATTTATTATATTAGTGCTAGGAGTGTTTAGAGAGAGATTTGAATGGGAGAAGAAGTCGGGGGGATCCAAGCTCCCGCATACCCAATTTAGTATATTAGTGCTAGGAGTGTTTAGAGAGAGATTTGAATGGGATAAGAAGTCGGGGGGATCCGAGCTCCCGCATACCCAATTTAGTATATTAGTGCTAGGAGTGTTTAGAGAGAGATTTGAATGGGAGAAGAAGTCGGGGGGATCCGAGCTCCCGCATACCCAATTTAGTATATTAGTGCTAGGAGTGTTCAGAGAGAGATTTGAATGGGATAAGAAGTCGGGGGGATCCGAGCTCCCGCATACCCAATTTAGTATATTAGTGCTAGGAGTGTTTAGAGAGAGATTTGAATGGGAGAAGAAGTCGGGGGGATCCGAGCTCCCGCATACCCAATTTAGTATATTAGTGCTAGGAGTGTTCAGAGAGAGATTTGAATGGGATAAGAAGTCGGGGGGATCCGAGCTCCCGCATACCCAATTTAGTATATTAGTGCTAGGAGTGTTTAGAGAGAGATTTGAATGGGAGAAGAAGTCGGGGGGATCCGAGCTCCCGCATACCCAATTTAGTATATTAGTGCTAGGAGTGTTCAGAGAGAGATTTGAATGATTTGATTTGGCAACTTGCGTGTCGGTACGTTTTGTTTTTTTTTTGATAAATTGCTTCTTATAGAAGTTATGACCTTCCAAAAATCAATAAAATTGCCTGATTTAAACGCAGTCAAAAGACGTTCAGTCTACAAACTAGACAATATATTTTGAAAAAAAGCAAAACGGTCCGACATAGAATAGTTTCTTCTTATGTATAGTTGGTAAAAAAAATTGAAAATCGGTTAACTTTTGGAGGAGAAAAATGGGGAATACAAAACCTCGATTTTGAAGATTTCATTTAGGTATATGTAGCCCGAGCTGCATGTGTCCCTTTCGCTCAGTATTCGGGAGGTAAGGGTCGGGGGACAGCGTTTAGATAAATACGTATGTATTTGTGCGAAGTGATGTCACGTAGTCATAAATCGATATTCGATATTCTAGTGTTGTGTTGTCCCGAGTAATCGATGTTTTTTTATTATTTTTTTCCGTTTGGTCACTTTTGTGTTTGTTTGGTGAAGTATTCCGATATTCTTACTTTAATTTCATATGTTTACGTAAAATAATATCTGTAAAAAAAACATCCGTTACGGCCAGACCAACTCCGAGGTGATTTCGTTCCGTATTGCCAATATGGATACAAAACACTCAAATGGATAATTTTTTTTAAAAATAACTTTTGGGTAACTAGCATAATATTATAATTTTTCAATAACCTATAATGTATATTGTTATTTTATTTATTTAACTTCTATTTCGACAAATAAATATACAGCTAAGTGTTGTAGCGTAGTATATCGAATTGTGTCGGTGCACTAGTGTTGTCTTTTCCCGAGTTATTGATATATTTTATTAGTTTTTTTTTGGTTAAGTGACTTATTTCGAGTATACCATACTAGCCGATCTTTCTAAAATTGGACCAAATTCAATTTGTATACGTCGAGTACTATAATAATTTTCAATTTGGGAGGTGGTTATGGGTACCGCCGCCCCGGGAACCATTTATTGGATAACCTCTGTCATAGGTCACCCCAAGTGGTTCACTACGTTTGGTGACTTGAGCAGGGGTGACCGGGTTCATGGCGTGAGGATTGTCCGGGTCTTGGCGATATATGCATCGGTCCGCCAGTTGCGTGGCAGGCCGGATCGGGAGACCAGTCTAAACGCACGCTCAAGTCCCGACGCGACTGAAGATGAGTTAGCAGCAAGAAGCCACCTGACTATTGTATGTGCGCGCTCAAGTTGAGACGCGACTTATTTCGACGAGTATTATAACAAAACCCTGTAGCAACCCGATACAGAATTTGGTCGTAACACGGACATGTACCTAGCATGAAAGTCAAAAAATCCTCAACTTACAATGAATAAAGAATTTTTTTTAAATATATATTCTTAAAAAGATGCCATTTGCGTGGTGATCTGTTATAACAAAACACAGTAGGAAAAGTTGCGCCGTTTAGTCATGACATTTTCTATTATTTTCAAGTTACATGGATATTTAAATACTTGTTCATTTTTACTCATGATCCGATTTTCAGAACCCCGACATGTCTGGAGGTAGAGTGGAAAAAAATGGAGGTTTCCTCCACACCATCCGATTTGCAGTGTGATGATTGGCAAGGGTGTTATGGCTTTCATGTCATTTTAAAAATTTCAACGAATGGCATTGGCATTGGCTCTATTAAAAAACACAATAATAAGATTCGTAAAACAAAATAGTGAACAAAAAATTGCAATATTATATCGAAAATTGGTCACTTGACTTGTCACAACTTGAATGGTTTAGTAGTTTAACTATCTGTCCAAACAAGTATTTTATATTATTTTTAATTGATTAATTTAGCAAAACGACACAAATTAATTTAATAAAATTTACTTGCGCACGCCGCGACCTGCGGATTCGTAGCCAAGAGCCTTACCCTTCAACCACGGAGGCAGTTTAAATGTACGCACCTACATATTTTAGTAGGTGTACCTATATGGGTAGTAAGATTTTTTTAATTTTTAAAAGAAAGACAAACATTCCCTGGTTACGAACAACCTAACATTTGAAAAACTCCTACTACCACCACACTAAGCGGAAGGTATTGCTTGTGTTGTGATAGAGAACTTAGCCAGCCGAGGAATCGAACATGGGACGCCCAGGTGGGACCCAAACGCGGTGCCCACTCAGCCACTGACCGGTCAAGTAAGTAAGAGCAATACAATTAATTAGTAGTACATTATTTTGATGTATCTCACAAGGTTTAGCCAGCGTTAGCAATTTAAGCGCCCGAAAATATATTTTAAATCACTTGATTACACAATGACTTTCCTCTACTTTTTATAAATGTAATACATATTTATAAATTACGTGTGTAAACCTTTCGGAAGAAAATCTTTAAATGATAGTGAAAATCCTATCAAAATCCATTTCGCCGAGATTATACGCCGAGACAAAATCAGTAACGGAGAAATAAGTTGGAAAGATAACCACAAACACCAGATACATGACGAAGGACGGAAGACGGGAGATGCGGGAGGCGGAGGAGGCGGGATGCGGGAGAGGCGGGAGTCGAGCGTAACATGCACACACACACTCTTAGTTAGGTGGGTACCTACACATCGATAGCGCGCTCGCTGAGCAGAGTGAAATAGCAAGTGATTTTTAAAATACCTATTTTTCAAATTTCTCAACGCCCGGGTTTCCTCTTAACAGTAACATTATTTTATGCAGTAGTGAATGGTGAAAGAAGTCGGAGGCGCAAGAGAAAGACATTATAGCAATAGCGAAGCAATACGGGGTCCACTAATTAAAAATAATAAACTAAAATAGGTTCTTAGGTTAGTTTTTTTCTCTTTTTTATTTAATCTAAAGTAAGAATCTCATAACCTACTACCTACAAATCGGTTCCTACGTTTCTGGATTTAGAAAACTTGCTAAAATAGGTTATTTGGTTCTTAGTTTTGGCTTGGAAATATTTGTGTGTATTTATATTGAAGCGGAACCTTTGGGCATACGTCATATCACATCACAACAAGAAAAAAAAATGGCGTCAAAACACGGGAAAGTTGAACTTTGGTTGAAAAAAATGGAACTAACGTTTCTTTTCTCTCATAAATAGTTACTTCTTGTAGTGAGTTGTAACAAAGTATTATTGTACAAATAAGGAGAGTATGGAGTTTTTACCAGATTTCATCACAAAGACGTCATAAATGCTTCATTCTTCATTCTAAGCACTTTTGCTCCCAATATCAAAAGAGGAGAAAAACGGAAAGCATTACACTTGAGTTTTAGCAAAGTTATCCATCTAGTATTTAAGCCCAGTCAGTGGGGACAAAAAAGGCTTTTGCCTTGCAAAAGGTGAAGTAGTAGTGATTCGATATAGGTACAGGGTTTTCCAATAAGAGGTGTTATTTTGAATAGCCCGCTATTTCGGTAGATGTTACTTTTGAAGCTGTCATTTTATGACATTTGACAAGTAAAAACTACGCCATTAATAAAAACGGAATGATACACGCTTCAACAACGCATTGAAATTATTAAAATTCACTTGAGTGAATCAAATGCAAATCATCTTGAGTGGTGAGGCCCATTTCCACCTCGGTGGCTTCGTCAACAAGCAAAATTGTCGCATCTGGGGCTCGAAAAACCCAAGAGTTATTATTGAAAAGCCTCTCTATCCTCAACGTGTGACTGTTTGGTGCGGTTTATAGTCCGGCGGAGTCATTGGACCTTACTTTTTCGAAAATGCGACTGGAGCAACAGTTACTGTGAATGGATCGCTATCGAGAGATGATTAATGATTTTTTATGGCTGGGATTGGATGGTATTGATCTGGACAACGTTTACTTTCAACAAAACGGCGCTACGTGCCACACAAGCAACGAAACCATTGATTTTTTTACGATTGAATATCAAAATAACACCTCTTATTGGAAAACCCTGTAGGTTGGGACTATAATGAAAAACAAAATATACTTTGGGTGGGAGCTCGTGCCGCCATCTTGGATTAAAGTGCTAAAAATTGGTTTTTCAAAATGATTTCTCAATGGTTGATCCTACGACAAAAGCTAAACTGACAAACTTAAAGAAGATAGAATTTAATTTTTTTGTAAGTATATTTATAACAAGTTACAGCGGTAAAAATAGGAATATTTTTTCAAAAAAATTGTAAAACTCTCAATTTTCGTAATTTTTGAGCTATTCATTAAATAAATATTATAATTTCGGTAAGCCAAGGTAAACTCATCTCTACACCACCAGGACCAGGAGGAGGTTGACAAAATTGACCCATTTTTTATTGTGGTTTCCCCAGTAGGTCTAATCCAGAGATATTCCAGTTTCGCGATCTTGATAGCGAAATGGCGCTTGTGCCATGCAGAGTTCGGCTCGTATATGAATGATGTCATTCCCTTTTTGCTATTTGATCATTACTGCTATGCCTATAGCTACAGTCATCGTCATTGATGTCATGTTCTAACTCATTGTCTATGCTCCTGAAAATCTGGGCTTCCATTGATATTATCTCTTCATCTTTGTCATCAATATTGATTGTACCGTTTGTATTAATTATGTTATGTTTATTTTATGTTTTGTTTATGATGTGTAATCAATTATATTCTGTAATTTGTTGTATTTGTTAATACGAAAAATGTTAATTTTGTATGGCCAAGATCATCCCTAATGGGTGAAAGCCAAAATAAAGAATAATATTTTTTTTTAAAATGATTCTCTGGTGGATGTTGGCATGATTGACCATAACAGAACCCATATACCATAGTACTTCAATCTAGCCAAATCTAGATTACCTGCAGCCACATGTCATGCTCCGCGGCATCTTGTTTCGCAATATTGCCTGCTATGAAAAAAATGTTAACTTTGCCGTCGGTGGGGTGTCGAAAAGTTTACGGTCGCTAGTCACTAATCAGTGCAAAATTTGCGGATACAAAATTCTAGGCATGGATTGCTTCATTCGTTAAAAACCGGGATCACAACTGATCTATTATTTTATGGAAACTATGCAATAGATCCGTGAGAACGGGCTTTTCTATAGAGTAGAAACTCAAATGGCCGATCTCAGTTCTCACCTGATCTAATTAAATAACCAACTAACCATCACGCCGTTTCCCGCAGGGGTAGAGAGGACGGATCGCCAAACAACTCGGTCTCTCTCCTTGCCTCATTCACATTCATACGTCGTCTCATATATTCTCTTCTATTATTCTGACTATTGACATGGCTCTACTCAAGTATCTGATTCACTTGATCATTCCATGTCTTCCTCGGGTGTTCCCGACTTCTGTTACCTTTCATATGTGCGTCATACATTCTCCTTACACTCCTTTCATGCCCAAACCATCTAAGGGTCTCTTTCTTAATCTTACTCATTACGCTCACATCAGCGTTACACTCTTTGCGGATCTCTACATTTCTTACACGATCATACATGGTTTTACCACACATAAGCACCATGGATCTCTTTTCTACAGCATTCCGTCTACTTTCATCCTTTTTCTCCCAGTTCCATGCCTCACTCCCATACATCAGGGTGGGTACCAGCACTCCATTGTGTATGTTTTGGCATTTTCCATACATCCTCCCATCTTTTTTATACATTGACCCTGCGGCTTCAAATAATTGTTCTCGAATTGCTCCGTCGAGGGGTTTTTATGTCCATGGTGGAAATTACCATGAAATCTTTTGAACTAATTTGTGTGTGAAGTGATGCATAAAAAACTATTATTCTGTTAATTCAGTTGTGTTAACGGTTTGTGATTCTTGTGGTATTTGATGAGACAAGGAATGGGATAAACATTGACTAATTACGGGGATAGGTCATTCAAAAATGTAAGTAGGTTTTTGCATTTTTCATAAATCTTCCCCCGCACCCCGTGGCTTCAAATTGTTTTCGAATTGCTCCGTCCAAGGCTTTTTGGGTTCATGGACTTGAATGGACTTCAATTTTCGTTGTTTAAATGGACTATATGAGTATATCTCAAAAAAGTGTACATTTTGGAAAAATAAAGTGTGCCTAGAAACAGTTCAAAAATTACACATGTTTTTAATTAATCATACAAAAAAAATATGCACCATTTTGTAGAATAAATATTAGGCTTTAAAATATCGAAGAATAAACATTACAATCGTATTAATTCGCAAATATTTTAATTTTTTTAAAAATATCTATTTTTACCTTCCATACAAAATAAAATTGCCACCCTACCCACCTCATTTGTTTATACTTCATAAAATGCGATAATAACATTATAATATGTGATTTTTTGGGTCTTAATTAAATGTAGTTTCTGTACAAAGTAATTTTCTATGGGGTTTCATAATAAATTAATAATTTATGCACAAAAAACAAAGTGAGACATATTCATTTACTTTTTAGTAACTACTCTTTAGTTACGTTTTATTAGTACTTCCACCGTAATTTTTGAACCCATTCGTAAAATTTAACATGGGCAACACTAGCCTCTTTCTGATAGGTTGTTGGTCTGACTTCTCCGCCATAACATTAATTGTTAAAATCAGTAACAACGTGTTTCTTTAGTGGGACCGGTGGGACCACTATTTCGTAACAGGAAATATTATAGCCTTTTTTTCACAAAACGGTAAGTCTTTTTCTACTCATCTTTTGTAATATGTGCGGTACGAACATTGCTAAGATTACACATTAACACTTTTAAATTTTATCAAACCATTGACTTTTTATAACCCCATTTTGTCTAATTCTTATTACAATTTCGTAACGTTTGTTATGAATTTCGTGACGTAACGAAAAAGTTCAATGTAAAGCTGAGTGTACACAGTTACAACGTGATTAAGAAAAGTAAGTATATTGTAAGTGTGTCTAGCATTTTTATGAAAGTCTTATGTAAGTTTGGTAATAATGTAATATATTATGCACAATGCACAAATTTACATATGTATTTAGATATAATAGGAAAAAAAAAAATTATTATACCATAGAGCAGATCTGTTGATGGCGCTGGAAAGTAGGTAGGTTGTAATACATGGGATGCGCTGGAAATTCCTGATGGTCAATGGCAGAGCAGGTGTCGTCGGATTTGTATGTTTTATTATCGCGATTATATGGCATTATACATGATGACAAGTACTTGAAGATCAAGCTGAGCCGTCCAATACTGGTTTTATTTTAAATAAGCTTAAGGCACTCATACACACTATCCGTTCTACAGGCGCTCTATACAATATTTATAAGTGCCTTAAGTTTTTTTATAAAAGCTTATTTAAATATAAATTTATTTTTATTTACTCTGATAAAACCATAACTAAAGCATAAATTTTTTTAGGAATGCCCCCAAAAACCAATGCCGAAAGGCAAAAAGCTTACAGAGAAAGACTGAAAAAGGAACAGCCAAATAAATATGAAGAAATCCGAATTAAGCATTTAACAAAGGTTAAAGAAAATATCAAAAAGAAAAAAGAAATTCTTACAGAGGAAGAAAAAGAAGAGCTACGAGCAAAGTGGAGACAAGCCAATGATAAAAGAGCTGAAAGAAAGAAAAAGGTTAATCCTACGACACAAGACAATAATACATTTGAAGGTAGAAAAAATAATAAAAAAATCCTAAAGGAAAGACTACAAAAGCTGACTGAAGAAAATACTCGATTAAAAAGTCGAAATAAGAATTTAAGACAGTGCTGTAATCGGATGAAAAGGCAAGTGAACATTCTGAAAATATTATTGCATAAACAAACTAAGATTAATAATGATGCTATTCCCATTGAAACTACTGAAACTCCACGGTGTGACGATACACCATTAACGAAATCAAATAGTTTTTTAGAAGAAACTTTACCAAATGTGTCCACGCCAGAAAAGATGAGGAAGAAATTTATAAAACGCTAATGGATAGTGATTCTAACTAAATAATTGTATGTTATTAAATTTTCAATAGTTTAAACAGTGCCTGTTCTTTAATTTCAAGATTTGTTGAATATTGTGTTAGGTACTTCAATTTGGGAGCTGATAATTTGATTAAAAAACATTTATTTATACTCCCTTGTTTTTTTTAAACCCCTTACAACGGGTATAACAAAATACAAGTATTTGGGTCGTGAGTTTGTGTATGTTTGTAGTATGTACAATAAATAAAAAAGTAAAGGATAATTAACTAATTAAATTTAATAAATAATAAAAAAGTAAAATAAAATTTGCCATTGTGTAAACAAGCCTTATGTTTACTATTTAGTTACGTCTTATGACTATTTCGTAACTACATTTTCGTTACGTACATTTATTTTGAGAAATACTCATATATTTTCATAGAATACTTAAGGTTTAATTACAATAAAATATAATAAAACTTATATATTCTGAATTCGCGTTTGTTGATCTATATGAATGTAGATTTTTAAAGAAGTAATATTTTTTTACTGGAGTGCCTTATTCTTCAATTTATAAAATAGATAACTACATCCATTTATCATGCACCTTTACTATCGGGCTTAGAATACATTTCTAGTTTTCTGTGAGTTTGTGACCTCAAAAGATATTGGACGTTTTTTGCTGTTACAAGAATGTCGTCAAAAGTTAAAGGTTACTGAAAACTCCTGAAAAGATTTTTTATTTATTTTGCAGTCAATGTTATGTAGTGGTCAAAGTTATATTGGAATCAGATAAATTTTATCTTTACAGTCAAGCACAGAAAACTTTTACAGCCCCCTTCCTCATCTACACATCACAATTTCTATGGTTTGACTGTCAAAAGTGCCGACGCCATCCGAGGACGCATTCTTTGTTTTTGTTTACTAGCTGTCAGAAACATTGTAAAACATTATTAAAGCATCGCATTCCGTTTAAAACAACCGAGATTACAAACATACTATGTAAACACGCCATTCAGTCGCGTGGGATAGACAAATTTCTGTGTTTTCAGTGCGGACAGTTCTGTGTAAAAATGCCGTATTACTGCACCGTCCCACAATGCACATCTTTGGCTGGCAAGGCCAAGGATGTTTCATTTCACCAGTTTCCCAGGGACGACGCGCTTGGAATGCAATGGAACCGCATTTTAAAAAGAAACAAACCCTACACGAAATACTCTAAAGTTTGCTCGCGACATTTTACCTCTGACGATTACACGATGACACACATGGGCAAGAATAAAGGTACCTACCCACCACAACAAACTTTTCAAGATAACTTTTGATAATCATACGAATTTAATAATCATTTTGAGAATTAATGGACTTCGCAGCCTAATTTTAATAATGTTTTCAACATTGGTAGAATAATATTCATCAAGTACCTACCTGCCGATTTTGGGAACCATTTCTACGCAATGGCATTGCAAGTTTGCAATATATATATCAGCTTTGGTTAAGGGAGAATGATGTCTTTCTGTTGAGAGAAAAATTGCGATTGGAATAATTATATAAGTAAAATTCTTTTATATTATTGATATTGAGACAAAGGTAATGACTCATCTTTTATCACATGCTCTCTAATAATGTTTACAGGAAAAACTTTATGAGATTGTATTCATATGTATAATAGCGGAGTAAGATTAAAAACTAATTATGGATTTGATTTTATGTTATTTAAATAAATTCATTTCTTTTAGGTTTTCAATATTTTTTGTACCTTTATTATTATATTAAAACCGTCTATGTGATGACATTTTAAAAGCTAGGACATGCGCAACGCTGCTTATGTTACGCATTAGGTAATCCTCACTTTTAACCTTTTAAACGCGTTAATTTGCTCCGTTTTATCTATACCCGTACGCGTTACATATTTTCAAATACCTATGCACGCAATTAAATGTCAAATTATAGCATTCTGGCATGATTTATTGGACTATATAGACAGAACAGATTATTCTCCACAATATGATAACAAATCCTCGTGTGTCAACACTCTTAGATGTTTATAAAAACAAAAACATAAAATTTCATACAAAGACGTACCGTATCTTTTGAATGTGGTCCCGCCATTCACTCGGCGTGTGTGTACTTAGGTGATAGACACAAGTGGGACACCATGAGCACTTATCATTTTTAGTTATGAAAACTGAACACTTAAATTTTATGTCACTTAATATGATAACAAAATTAGACTAACGCCATCCGTTGACAAAATTATAAACCATAGCACTCGAAGGCGCAAAGAGGCTCACTTAATTATCGATGTTTTTTAATGAAATACAATTTTATTTTCGAGAAATTCTTGTAGATGTCAGCATCGTGATAGTTCTACAAATGTTCAAGCGAGCGGGAAATAAATTTATGTCGAAAGACCGCTGGAATATCGGCCGTCAAAGTTTCCGTATCAACATATGATACAGCCGCGTGTGAGTATGGACTTTTTGCCGTAACAACAGTTGATACGGCCGCGTGCAAAGAGTTAAACAACATATTATGGAAATAACACTTTGTTTTAACAATTACTATAAGAAACAACTATTTACATGAACAAAATAGGTTATTAGGTTCTTAGTTTGGGTTAATTAAGTAATTTATGCTTATTTAGATTGAAACAAAACATTCCCAAGTGTCATTCCTAGCAATGCAGGATGATGATCGTTTTATACGGTAAATTTGAATAAAAATGGAATTATATTGCATCTTTTACCATCTGTACCAATGTAAATGGTTGTTTCTTGTAGTAATTAAATTAAAACTAAGTGTAATTTCTATAATGTGTTCCTATTAAAAGTGCCGTGGTTAGGGATATAACCAAGATGCTATGTTAGCATTGATCGATGGCATACTGAGAAGCAAGCTGGAGTATGCGAGCGATGTTTGGGCACCGTACAACCAGAAGTACATTGAAATGATAGAGCAAATCCAGAAGAAATTCCTCAGGTATGTCTATATGCGGACGCATGGAACCTATCCCAGGTTCATGCACCATATCGACTTACTTGAGGAAACTAATTCTGTGAGTCTGGAAACTAGGCGGAAAGCAAGCCTAGCCATTATATCTTTCAAAATATGGAACAATTTTATTGATAGCCCATTCCTCTTGGGATGCTATGATTTATATGTACCAGACCACTACAGCCGAAGTTGATACCATGACTTATTCAGAGTACCAAAAGGCAAAACCGACGTCCTGGCAAAGCATAGCATGACGAGGGGAGTGGTGCTGTTGAACGAACTAGCAAATAATTTGGATGTTGATTGTTTGACTGTTCTCTAAATGACCTAAAACAATTATTGAAGAGTCACTTACCCAAATGCTGATATGATTTAAAATTGTACTGTATGTAAAATGGTACTGTAACTGGAATGAATGTTCTGTTGTACAATAAAAAAAAAAATTAAAAAATATATATATTTACCCACAATTATTAAAATTGTGACTTATCATCATCGTGGCAATATAGATTCCAGAGTGTAATTTGATCTCCACAAATGTCCAGAATTGGTTCCAGTCCCTCACAATGCGCCTCCAGTCCTTAGGCCTTCCAGTCCTGCTCCAATCCTTTTCCACGCAGTGTATCCACCTCTTCCTCAGTCTATGCTGTTCACTAACAAACTTTTTCTGCCGCCGTGCTGACTACCAATGTTGCTGTCCGTCCAGAACTATGTGACCATCTTTTGGACACATCAGCTGCGGTAGCACCTTATTCTGTTAATGGACCGCCAGAATTTATGGGAAAAAGGAAAAGGCTATAAACTAATGCAAAAGAAAAGTCTTGTGATCAACACGGAGAATTCTGCATTCACATGCGTTTTATTTGATTTAAGTATTCTTAATATTATCACATGTATGTGTTTGCAGGTCAATGGAAAACCCTAAACAAGGATGCCGTGCCTTCACAGAACCTGCCCAAGATAAATGCTGATGGCTCCGTGATGGTCATCCGCAAGGGGCGGAGTCCTAAGTATAAGAACGAAGACTCGGATCCCAACCAGTAAGTCTGATGCTTTGATGACACTAACCTAACCGTACTTATCTAAACCAATTCACCTGAAACTTCAATTTAACTAGCCTTCCTGACAACTCAACTCAATTTTAATAAGTCTTCTCTTGATGTAATTGCCCGAGTCACACGAAGCTAGTATCTCAATCCAGGATAGCAAGCTACTCTGCCAGCATCCTATCCTGACAAGATTCTGGCTTACTCTCCTTGCTTGGTACAAGTGTAAAGGCAGGGAAACTATGTCACCACTCAATTGGGCAGCGTTGTGTGGCGTGCTAAGTTAGGGGCTTTAGAAAGGGTTTTATTAATGTGGGTCTTTAAGAGGCCTGGATTATATGAAGGAGGAAACAGATACCGATACCTCGTTCCACATACAAGCTGACTTACACATAAACGAGTCTAAAAAACAACCCATTCTCATGAGCCCAACATCAACTGTGAACGGGTATTCCACTTGTGTCCGTCGTATGATTCCAGTGACTAAAGTAACAACACATCCGTAGATGTAAGTGTGTTTAGCTTTTCTACACTAGCCAATCATTTACTAGCTTCGCTGGCCACACAACGTTAAACACAAAGCCAGGATAGTAACTTCGTTGGCGGGGGGGCGCTACTAACTCAAGTAATAGAACCCTATCCTATTAAATTATCCTGGCTTGAGACCCTAGCGAACTGGCTTCCTCACTAGCTTACTAGGTTAAAAACAAAGCTAGTTCTATTTACATGTTGCTAGAGTTACTAGTTTGCTAGATTGCTAGCGATTGCTTCCTCTCCTGACTTGAAATACTAGGCTTGTGTGGGTCGGACATTATAGGTGTTACCTTAAATGAAATGCTCAGACACGGGGGTTACATTGTAGACAAAGTAAAATTAATCTCTTTAGATGTTGGTCGTACTGTACTGAACCCGCAGATACTATAATTTTTTTATAAGTCATTCCTGTGCTAAAAAACTTGACTGTGAATCGAAATTCTAGATTTGAGCTTCTCACTCCACTGTCTCCTCAAAAATACCTTACGCACAGCATCCCCAAAGATGATAAAGGCCCTGAAGAAAACCTCATCAGGTTGTAGAACAATCTTTGTTTTAAAAATGTTTTTTTCTTGAATTAGGTATGAAACCTTTTGCAAAAAGTCAATTTTTTTTGTGAAATCAGCCTTTGAAACTGCAGTCAAACGGAAACTAGCCTTTAAAAAAATCTGAAAACTTATGCGAGACTTACTTATTGCAATGGATGGCGGAATAATAGTCAATGGACTGTAATTAATACAATATATTATTTCAAGTAGCCTGTGATAAAGAAGAGACATTGGACAACCGTTCACACGCTTGTATAGTTCTTTCTCCGCGCTCTCTCATGCTGTCTCTTTCATACAGATATCAGTAGCATAGTCGTTATGTTCTTGGTTTTACGCATGTGATAACTGTGATATTTGTCTATTCCAGTAGCGGCCTAGAGGATCACCCCTCACTGGCAACGCTGGCCAAGGGTTACCTAGCCAGCAACAGCGGGGAGGGCTCCATGAAGAATGAGTCCCCCTCTCCGTGGTACAGCCAGGACGAGCAGGACGAGGAACTGGAGGATGAAGAAGATGTCAAGGATGTTAAGGTGCGTTGTCGTTGTAATAAAAAGGATTGTGGAACCCTTTACATAACATTGTTCCCTTGCAATGCCCCAGACTTGTTCTACCTTTAAGGTACAATTCCGAGGTCTGCGATAGACTGCAAACCGCAGCGGAAGACTTAATACAAGACGAGATAATAAAAGTTATTATAACATTTAGTATTAAGTGTACGGTTTGCAATCTGCTACCGATCCCAGAATCGTACCTTTAAAAGTTATCCCATAAGCCATGTTTGAACCAACCCGTTTTGAGGGTGGTGAGTTAGTTGCCACCAAGCCTTGTTTGCCTTATCTACGCAAATGTGATCCATCGGCGATTATCCCCGTACAAACTCAAACTTACATTGTAACAAAACCTGCCGCATGATGAAATAGATTGTGGTGTAAAGGATTTCTTTGAAAAGCTTAAATGTAATTGACCGTTGTTGATCCCAACCAATGGATTATAAGAATTTTGTTACTCACACATAAAATTCGCTAACCAGTGGTTTGTGGTGGGTAGGACATGATTTCTGAATGATTTTGTACGAGTTACTCAAGTACTGAAATGGTTGTGGAAGTGTCTCACCTCAAACGAGATGAGGTGTGAAAAAGCTAAAATCTTGCACAGCCTTTACGGCTTTAATACAAAAATTTTGCATACACGAAATGTAGTAATGTAGTGCCAATTCATAAACACTTAACCACCTCATCATGTCACCATCTCAAAATATTTGTATTAATACAAAACGTTTTGTAGTAATACAAATATATTTTATGAGGTGGCGGGACATCTTATCTTGTAATATAATATATAAAAATTCAGCCTGCGCTCATTTGCGCACACAAAACTCGAAAAGTAGTTCTGTTAGTAGACTTTGTTTGCTCTTATTAGTGCCAGGAATGTTTAGCAAGTGGTTTGAATAGTATAGGGTTTTCCAATAAGAGGTGTTATTTTGATATTCAATCGTAAAAGATCAATGGTTTCGTTGCTTGTGTGGCACATAGTGCCGTCTTGTTGAAAGTAAACGTTGTCCAGATCAACACCATCCAATTCCGGCCATAAAAATCATTAATCATCTCTCGATAGCGCAATCCATTCACCATAACTGTTGCTCCAGCCTCATTTTCGAAAAAGTAAGGTCCAATGACTCCGCCGGACCATAAACCGCACCAAACAGTTACACGTTGAGGATATAGGGGTTTTCAACAATAACTCTTGGGTTTTCCGAGCCCCAGATGCGACAATTTTGCTTGTTGACGAAGCCACCGAGGTGGAAATGGGCCTCATCACTCAAGATGATTTGCATTTGATTCACTCAAGTGAATTTTAATAATTTCAATGCGTTGTTGAAGCGTGTATCGTTCCATTTTTATTAATGGCGTAGTTTCTACTTTTCAAATGTCAAAAAATGACAGCTTCACAAGTAACATCTACCGAAATAGCGGGCTATTCAAAATAACACCTCTTATTGGAAAACCCTGTAGAAGAAGTTGGGAAGCCCGAAGAATACTTTTAAGGCCGTGACACTGAATCAAATCAGCCTCATGAAAACATCACAAAAAACTTTTTTTTTTACATTTTGAAATGTTTTAATAAATAATAATAAATTGAAAAAAAATTTTTTTTGTATAATCCCTTACAATTTAGGAGGCTGCTTTGAATGAGTGTTCCGGCCTTGTGATCAAGAAAGTTTTGGATAAACCCTTAGGTCATAATAGATTGTCTATGGTTAATAATAAGAATTAGAAAAAAATATTTGTAAAGAGCTCCAGATTTTGATTTTTCACAAAAACGGTGCTGTACAAATCATCTAAATATATTTATTACTGTTTACTAACATAACGGTAACTTTGGAAAATTACTAGAAACAAATATTTACATCGGGAGAGATGGTAAAGGATCCATTTCAAATTTTCCCTCATAAAACGATGTATTTGCCACCAATTTTTAATATGGGATTTTTTTAATTAGGATTAGATTTTTTTTAGTATGTCTTTATAGATTGATGTTTGTGAAAGTTTTGTTTTAATCGAAAAACGCACAAATTACTTAATAACTCAAACTAAGAACAAAATAACCTATTTTGTTTCTTATATTAACGGGTAAACAACAACAAAAATACTTTCAGAACTGTACAAAAGTGTGGTGGTAGACAAGCAGCTAATAATATGTTAAATTTGAGTAATGTTTATAATACAGATAAATCTATTTAAAATGAATTTACACAAGGTCAAAGGGGTTTTATAAATAAATAAATTTTATCTGTCTGCAATTTTCATCCATCAAGGTAATAATATGATTTATAGTGTTCAAGTGTGTGAATGATATTACAAAAATAATATGTTTGAGTACCTACTTATACTCATTATTATCAAGTGACTAGACATGTTAATTAATCCACAAGCCCAGAATATACTAGATAACTAAACGTAATCAACGTTTTGATATTATTATAAGAACTTGCCAGAAAATGACAGCACGGACCAACGCATGATGTCAAACTATTTATAAAAAATACCAATAAACACGCGTGTATAGTGAAATGTGTTGTAAATCTAGCTACCACTTACTAATTGGCTGAAGACAGACTAATTTAGGTCCTGAATCACGGGAAATCGTTAAGAAACACAACGAAAGCAAATAGACGACATAGAAATATTTACGCATACCATATCGGACGGGTAAACCTGACAGTTGAAATAAAAAAATGTCGACAAATACATATTTAGACGTTTAACAAACATAAAAAGGGAAATCTCTTGCTCGTTAGACATTTAAATTTGGGAAACTGGCTTGAATTGTGGATTTCCGCCCATTAAACACGTAAATTTGTCCGAAATTAAAAAGAAACATCTCTCACCTTGCGATGAAAACAAATATTTCACATTTTAAAACAAATTAATTCACGGGCACTAGAACGCGGTGGAGTTAAAGCTTTCGATTGACACTTGACAGACACATATACACGACTGTTTTCAGTTCATTGGAATAGTTTTCAGGCACGGCAAACACTTATTTTCACCTTACAAATTTTTGACATAAAAATACGACCGCCATATTTCGTTCCTGGGGATCATTCGGATCATTCATGATTAGTGCGCATGAGCAGCACTTCTAATACTATAGATATATAACTAAAATCTAGCCTATGATACCATACAAAAAAATGGTCAATATATTTTTTACTGTCATCTACTGTATAAAACTACAACTAAGAATTAAACCAATACAAAAAATGCGTACAATTCTTTTTATAGTGTTTTCGTGGTAGTGCTAGTTTATGCTATTTGTAGATATGAATAAAAAAAAAAATTACTTCATTAACACTGTACCTTCCCGAGATATTGCTTTTTTGTAAAGTACCTTTTCCGTCCCAAAAATTACTTAAAAAATTACTTTTGGTAATTTTTTAAAGTCAAGTAGATAAATGTAAAGGGTTTATTTATTTTTTTCTGCAATCAGCATAGTTTTCTTGATAATATTGAAAATTTTCATTGCATTTGCACTATAAATGACAAAGATACAATTTTTTTTCATTGAAGGTACAAGCTCTTCCGGAGTGCTCGGAATATGTAAAAACGCTTATTTTGCCCAAACTTCAACTGCCCATAAAAAAAAAACGAGTTGAGGTAGGAAGGTAAAATTTGGTATATTTTCTTATCTATATGGAAGGATTAAAAATTTAAAGTTTCATCAAAATCTGAGATGGTGGGTGACAAATCCAAAATTTTCTGGATGATTTGGTGCGGATTGACCCTTTAACCCAATATCTCTGTAATGATGTAATGTAGTTTTTTAACAGTACCATTGTGGTATACAGTAGTGAATGGTGGAAGAAGTCAGAGACTCCCGAGAAAGATATTAGCAATAGCGGCATTACGGGGTCTACTAGTTTTACCTATTTGTATAGGAAATTTGTGATATGATAAACATTCACACATTTCTGCTGCTTATAAACGTGTTTTTTCAGTGGGTTTCAATTTTATTTCACTTGTGCTGCAATGACAATTATCGAAACAGATATTGGTTGGATTCTAAGGCAGTTTGTTTATTTTAATATATGTAGTCTAATTGGCAGGTGAAGGAAGAATACCCGCCCAAGCGTAAGGTGCAGACCCAGGATGCCACCATTCAAACGGACCTGTGTCAGGAGGGTATCGGCTTCCGCAAGTCCCTGCTGGACCCGTGCCCCGGGTACGCCAACTACTTCCCGCAGCCAATGAGTGACTCCACTGGTACGTTATATCCATGTTTTCCTTCTATCACTGAACATGTAGGTCTGCAGGCCTGTTGTGACACCACAGATTTATTCTTACTTTATTGTATACCTTTATCCCCCACAAATCATCTTTCTCATCTTTTTAATATTTTATATTTGAAACTGTCGTGGTGGAATTCCATTATAAATATATATAAAGAAAACAATTTTAAACTTTTTTCCACTTGTTTTTATTTGACCGTGACCGGTTTCAGCCTGTTAGGGCCATCTCCAGACTGGTACAATTTTTGTCTTAAACTAGGGTTTATACAGGGTGTATCGGCAAGTACCCGACAAACTTTAACCAGCTATTCCTCAGAACATCTGGAGTAAAAAATGTTATGGGCGCTTTGCTGTCCGGTAACATTTTTTTTCCATTAAAAACGAAAAATAAATAACAAATCCACACTCCGTCACTGTCATTTGCATTGTTTCTCGTGTTCAACAGCTGTTATTAGCAAGTGTGTCAAAAAGTGTCCTCGCTCTTTCGTACACACTAAATAATAATAGTTAAAAATGAGACGAATAGTGCCGTGCCATTTCGTTGTGATTGTAAAAGCGCGCCAACGTAGGTATGTACGTACATTATTCAACGAAACTCGAACAAAATATTGCCAGACGGGTTTTCAAACTTTGACAAAGGATAAAACATTGGTGATATGTGGTGAAAATATGAATAGTAATTTTTTTATTAAAAAAAAATGTTACCGGACAGCAAAGTGCCCATAACATTTTTTACTCCAAATGTGCTAAGGAATAGCTGGTTAAAGTTTGTCGGGTACGTGCCGATACATCCTGTATACATAGGCAAATTACATTGAGGGGAGGGGTTAACATAGTAGGTTGGTTTGAATTATGAGGGGTTTTTCGTGAAATATGATATTTCCCAAATAAGTATTGTTATTAAAATCAAATGAATTTATCTGTAGAACTATGATAATTATGCCTATTAGGACTATCAATTTAAGGATTTACCCAACATAAGGTTATCGGTAATCTATTGTGTGGTCAGGTAAAAATATTTTAATGGATTTTATATAATTCAAATACATATTTAGGATAGGTGACATACTGATTATAATGGATATAGCAGCGGAGATTTAGCAACTGATTCTAATTTTGTGTTCATAACATTGTTGGAGTTTATTTTTTTTAGTTAGGCGGGTTATCTCTAATGACTCTAGCCTATCTAATTTATGACCTTTGTCGCAGGTATGTAAAAATTTTACATCTCTATCCTTGTCAAACGAGTGTTTATTCTCAAGTAAGTGTGCCGCAACATTCGACATTTCGCCTTTGTCGTTTACCCAGCTTGAAAAATGTTCTTTTATGCGGGTTTTGAATGATCTACCTGTTTGGCCTATATAGTAAGACGGGCAATTGGCACAGTTGATTTGGTAAACTCCTGAGTTTTCCATTTTATCCCTTTTATCTTTATTATTTATTAGGATTTTACCTAATGAATTTACATTATAGAATGCTGTTTTACAATTGTCTTTATTGGTTATCCTAGATATTTTTATGGATATATCACCAATATACGGTATTTTAACCCATTATTGCATATGTCCCTCCATTATTTCATTATCAAAGACAAAATTTTGCAGCCCTAGATTGCAATTTCCAGGAGCAATTAGAAGTCTCAGGACTCAGGCGTTGCCGTGTAGATCTTATCATTTTCACATCGCACCGCATTCACACATCGCGACACACGTATGCATCATGTGGGCACAACGGCTGTGGGAGCACCTTACTCTCCTTTCATCCGAAAGCAATTCGCATCATAATACTGCCAAAATTTTATTTGTATTTTTTTGTTTTCAGGGATGACCAACTATTTCCAGACAAGCACCACGGAGCACCTTTCTCTGCCGAAAGATCCCCTCTCCATGGGGCAAGGTTTGAACTCTCATTAATACCTTATCTAATTAATATAGTTGATAATTACTTGTAGCTATACTACTGTGGTTTGGAATTAATATTAATTAAATAATTATTGAAGGTATTGAGATACAATTACAATTTTTTTAATGAACAAATAACTTATCTTAAAGTTTTAACTTAATATCACACTTAATACTCGCAAACTGTGATCTCTGGCATTATGAAATTTACACACATTTATTTTTATAATTTTTAGTTCAATGTACCTATTTTCAAATCATTTTCATTTTAAGCTGCGAAGCTTTGATATATCCTCTGCACTAACAAAGAATATGAGACAATATTTTTTTTGCAAATTTTTACAATGTTTTATAACTTCGGCGAAGCCCGATAATAACTTGAGAATAATATTATACCTTCAGTTATTATTGCTTAGGACTGTACTTTTAGTATTTGGTACATACACATCTCTCAGTACTATAGTAGGTCTGTTGAGCACCAAATTAGGTCTGTACAGGCAGCTCCATAAATAAATTAACACTGCTCACAATATACCTGCTAAACCATTGAAATAAAAACTAAATTAGTTAAAAAATTATTTAATTTGTTACAAATACAGAATAGCATATTATTGACATAGTTTTTGGGTGTTTTTATGTTTATTATTTGTCTTAAGTTATTTATTATTGGAGATGTCCGTAATGTTTTTACTGACCGCCAAATAAGTATTGGCTTCTGCAGTGTTTATTCGGAGAATAGGAAATTTAATTATGCAAGTAAATTATTAAATTAAAAAGGTCCAACAAATTGCGAATGTAGGTTTTCGATCAACGTAGATCTTTAACATAAATGAAAACTTGCAGAGTAAAATTGTGAACAATGAGATTACAGGTAGCACGGTCGATCGATAAAGGATTTATCGATGATGTCAACTACTTGATATCGATTCCGAGCATGACTGTACATCGCTAACCTACAAATAACAGTTATTTGTTTGTAGGCGAACAGCAGTCTTGTTTGAGAACTATGACAAGTTACCGACATTATCGATTGACCGTGCTAGATAACCTGGTGCATAGTTCGCTTATAAAAAGGTATATTTAGTATGTTTTGACAATTGATTTTAAAATAATGTTAAATTATTTTAGTTACATTGTAAAAACAAAATTATACTTGTTCTAAAAAATTCTCAGCTATTTAAAAATAAAAATTTATCGAAGCCATCACTTATTTGGAGGACAGTGCAATTATTATTACTACATATTAATGCTGCAATACAGTCTTAATAATCCATATTTTTAACAAATTTTATAAAAAAATTATTTCCTTTCTTCCTAATGAATTAATTACAGTGTCGTCCTTTTCAACTGGTGTTGGGTGGGAAAAATCCCAGATAGTAGAAAAACTTACAGATATTAGAAAAGAGCCATATGTTTAACCATAAAATTAATACATAATTATAAACGATAGTTTTACTGCGTATGATTTGAGATTTTCACGGCCAAAAGTATTATAGTGATTTGTTTTTGGGGTATTATGCCGTGTTGCGCTAAACGTTTAGCCAACGTTTCGAACAGCATTCCGGTGTGTCCATCATCAGGGCAGATGTGTAATCTAAGGTTGTGGTGAAGTGTGTGCCTATGTAATTAGTCGTGCTCTATATGTTTTGGGTCTCAGGACTTCAGGAACAAATGCAAAGTAATGGCCGGCTTCAATTAAATGCTCGGCATTTGCCGATTTGTCAGGGTGGCCGAGTTTACATGCTCTGAAGTGTTCAGATATCCTGTTGGAGATTGTCCGTTCTGTCTGACCTACATAAACCTTGTCACATCCGAATCGTTGGCTAAAGAAGGGGTAGCGCAACACGGCATTATACCCCAAAAACAAATCACTATGATAGTTTTACTAAAATTAAATGACTCAACGTAACTCACAACAGTTCTGAAACAATTTTTGAAGCGACGGTGAGCTATGGTAGAATTTGCGCAGTTTTTTTAGTCGGCGATTTCTAGGTCGATGCAACTAAGTATTTAATGTAATTTACGTCACGAGCTATAATTATTTCCAAACTGCGTATTCATCATAGACATCCAAATTAATAGACTTGCCCAACATGGAATCCGGGTATCATTTCGACCAGCTGGAGGCAAGCCACGTGACAATATTTTTGGCACCAGTAGGGTTCGAGAAAGCTTTGAATAAACAATTACATCAGACGTACATTGACATAAATAAACAGACTCTGCTCAGAAAAGTAAAGTTCGCTAAAGTCAGGCAAAGGTTTGCAGGGCTGTCCATTGTGTGACATTTCTGCGCAGGACCTGAATGTTCATTCTTAAACTAATCGCCTGGCATAGCGATGCTAAAATTAAGTGAGTGGGTAAATTATAACACATTTGTAAAAGTGTCTAACTAAATGGTGTAACAAAATAATTAATTTTGGAAACAAGGCCGAACTTTTGTTTACCCGATTTGGGATATGTAGTTAAGTTTTTTACGCAGGCAGTAATTTGCACGCCTTTGTAAAAAGGACTAGTAATTCGTAAATGGGTTTTATTTTTTGAGGACCGAATATTACTGATTCATTTATTGACAAATCACCAAAAGCGGGATGGTCACGCTGGTTTTGTTCCCCTTTCTCTGATTTACTCGTCTATTAATCTGAATGTCTATGGTATCCTTATATTCTTGCCGGTAAACTACATAGGCACCCATAGTTTAATCTGAATGTCTATGGTATCCTTATATTCTTGCCGGTAAACTACATAGGCACCCATAGTTTAATCTGAATGTCTATGGTATCCTTATATTCTTGCCGGTAAACTACATAGGCACCCATAGATTAATCTGAATGTCTATTGTATCCTTTATTCTTGCCGGTAAACTACATAGGCACCCATAGTTTAATCTGAATGTCTATGGTATCCTTATATTCTTGCCGGTAAACTATATAGGCACCCATAGATTAATCTGAATGTCTATGGTATCCTTATATTCTTGCCGGTAAACTACATAGGCACCCATAGATTAATCTGAATGTCTATGGTATTCTTATATTCTTGCCGGTAAACTACATAGGCACCCATAGTTTAATCTGAATGTCTATGGTATCCTTATATTCTTGCCGGTAAACTTTATAGGCACCCATAGATTAATCTGAATGTCTATGGTATCCCTATATTCTTGCCGGTAAACTACATAGGCACCCATAGATTAATCTGAATGTCTATGGTATCCTTATATTCTTTCCGGTAAACTATATAGGCACCCATAGATTAATCTGATTGTCTATGGTATCCTTATATTCTTGCCGGTAAACTATAAAGGCACCCATAGATTAATCTGAATGTCTATGGTATCCTTATATTCTTGCCGGTAAACTATAAAGGCACCCATAGATTTCGGCACGTCTTTTCCTTTATTGAAAAATTTGGGTTACTAAGACTGTAGTGTGCATTTTAATATATAAGATTTTTGATTCCCATATGTAAATAAATGTATTTTATATTATTGAAAAAATTATAAGCATATGTGCATTTTTTAAATTTTACATATTATTTTTACTTACAATGCTGTTATTTTTAATTGCACTGAGGAATCAAAAATGAATGCAGTTTTAATTTTAGTCTATAAATAATTTTGTTGTTGTACATATATCACAACGTTTTTTAATAAAATTATTATGATGTGTGCTTTCTGAAACTAGGTTGAAAATGGACTTCAAAATGAATATGCTTGAATTTTGTTTGAAGTCTTTTGTAATATTAAAAATAAGGTACTTAAGTAGCATTGATGAAGAAAGAATAATATATTATGTACTATCTTCTGTTCACCACAAAGAAATCACTGAAATGAAATACACACCTCGCTACCTTAAGCAGTTGAATTATTTTCGCTCTCCGGTGAGCGACATCTATTACGACCGAACTCGGCGATCGCTCGCCGGTAAGCGCTCCATTTCATCCGTGCTGGAATTTTTCGCGATCTAATTTTAACCTTTATGCTATGAAAACTGTATAAAGGATAAAATTGGAATCGTTTGCGCTAATAACACTGTAGATTCTACTTTTTTCATTTCATGCATGTATGACGGCTTACGAAATAATTTATCTATGTAAGTCATAATTAATTTCCTTTGAATTAATTCCAACAGTTTTACTGTGTTCATATTTAGTACAATTAGAGTAAGTAAAAAAAATCTCTAAAGTTTCGAGTAACAAACATCCTCAATCTGTAATATTTTCATTTCTATGAAATACATACGAAAATGTCCACCAACACTTTTTCTAACGAACCTAAAATTCCAGTATGTACTTCGTATACATAGATCTTAAAAGTTTACAGTTTAAGGAAAGTTTTTCACAGGAAACTTAATACATTTTCACAACTTTCACATCCATATAGAATTTACAGATAAATAATTTATATTATTTCTCGTATTTTGAGTGCTGACCTATAATATTGTAGAATTATTCAATTTATTGACTACCTGGTCAAAAACTATGACATGTCTAAACTAAATATGTATACTAAATGTGAAGATAGTGGTTTACTAAGCGTTCGATTTCATTCTAAGATTTGAAACTTTGGATGCAGTAATCTCAGAGTGTCGTTTATTGACACGTCGCAGTCTAAAACTTGGAGTGCAAATTGTCGGTACGTAAATATTAACACACTTCCGGTGGGAAAGATCGTACTACCTTTTACACCGGTCTTACTTGAATAGCCGGAAAGGCATTGCTGTCCGATAATTTAATATCAATTTTTTTGTAAAGGTTCCAACTATATGTACCTATATGTATTTTAAACATGCGAACCAAGTCTTCCCCATCTTCTACTTCTTGTCAAATATTTTATCAAAAGGAAACTATATTAAACCTTTAGAACGGGTAATACATTCTTACACTTATCGCCCTCCGGAATGCGGAAGTTTTTGATTTAGTTTTTTAATGATTTGTGCGAAAATAAATTTTTTTTTTTGTAATGTAATAAAATACATACATTTTTTATGCGTAAAACATCACTGACCCAAAACTGATTTTAATTTCAGTTTACGGAGTCGTATTACAAAAGTAGGCTTTAATTTCAGGCAATAATTTTATAAGGTGTGGTGAGGCTGTCTAAAAATTGCATTAAAATATATTTATTATTTTCAAAGATATTGCTGTTTAAAACAAAATCCATTTTCTTGAACCCTTGGTACCCTTGTTTTCACCCACTTGAAGTGTGTTAATAAAAAAATCGATAACAAATTGTAAAGCAATTTTGTATGAATAATTAAAATCTTATTGTAGAGCTAAACTCTTATTGTAAATAACAATTTTCTCTCATTTTTGGTGAATTATTCTATTCCGAATCAATGCTGCTACGTCATAATTGAACATTTGAATAATTTGGTAGCGAGTGGAAAGGTAATTGTATTGACTTGTGTTGTGTCGGCAGGTCAGTGTGTATTTGGGAAGCCCCCTTTCTATGCAGAGCCCCACTACAACAGCATGCTGGGCCAGCACGCGGTTAAAACTAACAGAAATCATTAACAACACACTATTACGTGAGTCGTTACACTAACTACCTTTATATATTTTATAGATCTGGCAGTCGCACTTGCGTAGGTACAATTGCCGCTGCCACTTTCCACATCTGAAGAGAGCTGCGTTGGAAATTATGATGTAGTCTTATTACGCAATTTGTTTTATTCGCAGTCGCGAGACAGATGTCAACAGTCGATTGCATTCAAACTAAAGAAGTACAAACCAACATTTGTTGTACGCACATTCAAGAACATCCGTTCACAGTTGATTACGGCTGTACGAGAATGGGTTATTTCTCCCACTTCATGCGTGTGGAACAAGCTACCGGCATCCGTCTATCATTCCTTGTTATTTAATTTATTTATTTATAGAGCGTAGACGGTTTACACGTAGTTCCCGTGAGCACTTAGGCCATAGGTCCATTGAGCTATCTCCCATTTTACCTCATTCTTTAACAGTAATCCGGTCCCTTTAATGAAGTTCACCAGGGTTGTCATTGGATATGTGGCTATGTCTTCTGGTTCTACAATGTGTTTTCCCAGATATCTGAACCTTGTTCCCAACAGAGCGGGATATTGGCACCAAAGGTGAATTGGAGTCTCTTCATCCTCTTCACATTTCCTACATCTGTTGGTGTTTTCCACTCCCAACAACTGCATGTGTCTCCTGAGATGGCAGTGTCCCGTTAGTAGTCCTACCAGTTCCCTCAGTGAGTTTCTGTCCATATTGATTAGTTGTCTGGTTCGCCTTGGGTCTGGTTCATTTATGAGTACTTTGGATTACCTCATTCCGGGTGCCCTTTCCCATTCCTCTCAGTGCCGGGATTTGACCCACCTTTCAACGTGTATTTTAGTGTGGCAAGCTGCTACTCCTACGGCCGGCTTGGATCACCCCTTTCCTTGCTAGTCCATCAGCCCGCTCATTGTCCTCAATTCGTTTATGTCCTGGTACCCAGATCAGGGTTATTTTATTGATGGTAGCAAGTTCAAGAATTCCTTGTTAAATCCGTTCCTTAACCCGCCTCACTACAATTCCCGAGCTGGTTGTGATTTATTTCTCTTAGTTCTTCACAGTACAGATGGTACGCGGCTGTCACATACGTGATCTATTGTCTTCTATCCCCGTAAACTAATAGATCACATGTAACCCATGATTATTCACTAAAAACAAACATCCTATCAAAACGAGCCGTTTAGTGGGATAGATTGTGTTGAAAGGGCCAGCATTGAAAATTTTAATTATGCAATTAAAATACTTCCACTGGCTCTGGCTGGTTTCACTCTTAAATGGATAAAAAAAATAGATTCTTGTAGATTTCTCCACCTAGATCAGATCTGATTAAACAGCCATCCCTTTCACTAGTCACTCCCCCGATTATATATTTCATCCTCACAACATTGTGGGATGCCATAGTCCCACTGTCAGTTTGAACTCTTGTGCAGTATTACATAAAAAAGTATTAGTTTTCAAGCAGCTCCCTTCAAACTTCACGACTCAGTTTTGTTACCTTTTTTTCACAGAGATGCTTTATGAAGACTTTCGTCATAATATTATTCTAAAATATAATCAAATGCCTTTTAATTTCAAGCCAATAACATTAACAAAAAAGGTTTTTAGGATAACAAAATTAAAGCCCTTTTCCGCCTTCATAAAATATCACATCTCTGTGACCAATTTTGCTGCAAAAATACGTTATTTTGTGTATCGAAAAAACTGTGGTAATTTATATTTTTGTATTTATTTTGTGTTCCTCAGTTTTGTTCTGGTAAGTAATTTTCTTTTTAATATTTTTTGTTCGTATTTCTTTTCAAATTTACCGAATATTTTATTTATTCTGCATGAAATTTAGTTTCTTTTATTAGTTGGTATGCATGGAGATGTCAAATGTCTTGTTAAATGTAAAATTTACTAAATGTGTATTTGTAATTTGTGTGTGATGACTTCTGTTAGAAATGTTGAACTTTGTTTTGAATGTTAGAACATTTAGCTGAATCTTTGGGGCTGGGGTGGATCTTTGAGGATGCTGGGTTGAGAAATGTAGGTGTGAATCTGGGTTTAGAAAGACCCATGTTGAAGAAGGGGTGAAACTCAGCGGGTGGCAAATTTTTTCACAGCAGAGCTGTTGAACACAAGAACGAGTCGTAAAAGCGAACCGTTCTCATGTGAGAAATGTCAACCGTGTACAAACGTTGGGCGCACGTTTGGCATGTTTCCAGCTGTTCACCGGTGCTGAATGGACGCCATTTGCCCAGAACATCTTCCATCAGCATCAGCTGAAACAGACCGAGAATCGATGTTTAACCTCTCAGACAAAGACATTTTTTTACTATGTGTTCCTTTGAGAACTGTCAAAACGTGATAATTTTTGTGTTATTTACGAGTTTTGCTAAAAGCTTCATAACTCACGTTTTGGGAAACGTAGCCTCATTCTAAAAAATGTTTTGGAAAGATTATGAAATCCACTATCGCATTGTGTTGTAATACGTAAATATTTGCGTTTCTAAATATACATTTTATGAAAACGTCAAAAATATGTAAGAATCGCTTAGCATTATTTCAAAGCCGTGAAAAATGTACTTTTTTCTGAGTATCATAAAGAAATAACACTTTATATATTGAAGAAATATAATTAAAAACTATTGGTCACCTCAAAATATTAACCGTCCAAACTAAAATATTTTTAATAAATTATTTAGAAACGCAATAAATTATGAACGAACAAGATGACAGATTCAATCGGCTTAGATAATGCACTTCTACGTTTCATAGATATTCTTGAATACAGACGCGTAGCGTTATTCATTATCGATACTCTGTTTTTAAAATCATGGCAATCCGTATACTAGTGATGGAAATAAATCGATTTTTGTAAAATCTCGCGCGTTAACGTGAAAAGACGTTCTAATGTCTTGACCGCTATTATCATATTTACGTCTTTTGACGTTCTAATGTTCTGAGTGGTTAATGGGAACCATTCAAATTTCAAAATCTCAACATGGCACCTATCATCGATTTTAACAGGTTCACTTTCAGCCTTGGACGGTGAAGGTTTTGAAAACTCCAATATGTATACTTGGACATCTCTGTCACCCATATTTAACTTGTTATCACTTTACAACTAGATAAGGTAGTCAAAAACTATTATTGATTCACTCAAGCACAGGGCTAGCATTAAAAGAACACGTCGCAACGATTGCCGGATTTATACCGAGTATTGAAAGTTATATTGATGCACACGCCAATTGGCGGATGCAGAGTTTCTCGAAACATGCGAACCTGTTTTTGACGACATTTTTAAACAATTGAAGATTGAAGTTAATTCATTATCTGGTACAATTTCATAATTTTGGTCATACTATCATCATCTGATAATATCTAGTAATATTATCTTAATGAGTGTACAGTTGAAGATTGTTGTAAACTGAAGTGGCACCCTCTGTTATTTTCTAAAAGAACCGTTGATGGTTTCAAAGAGCATTAAGTTTTTATCTGCTAGTTATTATATATTGTTAAACATTTAAATACTTCTGCTTCAACTTTGAATGCGCCTGTGTTTTTAGGTTATGAATCGTCGAACCCGGGCAGCGGAGATTTCAGACGCATATTCCTCGATCAACTTGACCAGACGCGCAGAAAAGGGGGACAGAAGATGGACAAGTTCGGCGACCAGAATTGACAACTCGCGCCAATGACATTGTTTGTCACCACGCAGAGGGCCGTCGTTTTGGTTTCACCAACACCAGTAGTGGTCTCCGCTTAGCAATAATTATCTTGTTTTTCTGAATTTAAACGGTAGATAACCTATGTAGGTGGAGTCGGATTGTCAATGATAAAATGCAGACATTTTTTAAGTGTAAAATTACAAAAAATCAACTCCAATAACTGAAACCTGACTTTCTTCTTTTTTTGTTGTGTTATTTTTCCTGTAGAAATAATTTTAAATAGGATACATAAAATTGTATTTGTTTTTATAATATATAACCTATTTTCAGAGAGGTTGAGCGCTTATATCATGAAATTTGCACAGTTTTCTGTTTGGAACATTTTGGTCACCTGTTTCATCTTGCAAAATCATTTCCATCGTGAGCTATGGAGCTTTGAAACATCCATATTAAATTTGTCAAATAAAAGAAGGAAAAAAAAACATCAATATAATTTCAATTAGATATTCGAAAAAAAAAAGTTTTCAAATTTCAGCTTTCTCTTTAACGGTTTTGTTGATTTCTTGTAATTTTTTTTTTGCTGTAAAAATTTTGTACGTTTTTCATTGGTGATTTAGACTGTCACTTGCAGATTAAAGCCTTGTTTATGTAGCCTTGTACGACTATCAAGTCTTCTGCCTTCCTGTTTATTTCCTCTTAGGATAGTTGATAGATTAAATACCTACATTCAATGGCTTAGAGTTAAAATATTGTATCTCCAATTTTGGTCGAAAATGAGTTAACTACTGAAATATACTAAAGATATATTTTTATGGGTTCAAATATTGCATCTCTTAAACATACCATTCCAAAGATATTGTAAATCCTTCAGGCAATGTTTTTATGACAACAGATGATATACAAAATAATTAACTTTACGGTGAATGAAAGTGAATTCCCTCAACATTGTATTAACATCAGATACAGATCTACAATATGGAACTGAAAACTTATTTTTTATCACAAAATCTAATGTACAAAGGTTTATATTGACGGAGATACAATATTTTAACTCTAAGCCATAGATATTTTTATCGTGAGTGTTTTTTTTTACAATTTGATTAGCCTACTTATATTTGGGGCTTAATGATAGAAGCGCCTATGTCAAATTTGTATATAGCTTGATGAGCGAATGAAGATTGTTTGTCGTTTTCGTGGTGTACAAAACCTATGTCGAATTACCAAAAACTGACATAGGCATTTCTAGCGTCAACCCCTGTCATCTTAGAGTTGAGCCAATCTTAACATGTTGATGATACTGTCTCAAGTGAAAAATTCTTATTTTTTTATTTAATTATTCATATTATAGGTTTGTTGACTAAAAATTTTTGTAAAAAAAAAATTAAAATTAACTTTTTTCCTTGCTTGTACAATCTTTTGTGAACTTTTACACATTGGTCAATGGTTCTAAATATTAGATTGAATAAAACTGTCTTATTTCAGTGTTTCTCCATTTTTTAATTCACTATAAACATTATATTATATTATTAACAGAGCTTAAAAACAAAGGCCGCATTTTCCGACAAAGTTTTGTCACACTGTCAACTTTTAAGGCGATGCATTACGTAGTAATTTAAAATCATGTGTTTTTGGGTTGAAAATTTGGTCGCCTAGAAATGTTTCAGATGCTTTAATTAAATACTGCGAGTAGAATACATCTTGGTCTTTAAAATAATTGAGTAATTTTTAGATAAGTCTTTTTATAAGCCCAGAAAAAAATTATTTATAGGCCTATAAAAACTGCTTTAAAGTTCAAAATCTCCTACTTACGAACCCATTTTCGGTTATGGTTTTATTGTATAATGTGGAAAATTAAGTTATTTATAAAATGATCAAAAAACATTTAAATATTTGTGCCTGAACATCCACAAAATAAAATAAAAGGCACTTTTTGCCCATGCTTTTTTCTTGCATAAATCAAAACAGGCGGATGGTGTTAAGCGGGAATTTAAACCTTATCGCCATCTACGTAAGGGTTGTTATTGATAGCGGCTAAATTTAAAATATTACACGACGTAGTGCATCGCCTTAATAAGTAAAGTAATTGTAATCGATTTTGATTGAGATCACATTTTTGATATATTCGTATTTATGTTTATATTTTCCTATTTATTTTTGCATTTAATTGTTTAAATGACATTTTAAGAATTTTTCACTGTGCCACACATATCTTCGCCATACAGCCAAAACTGAATAAGTAAAAAAAAAAAAAAAACTAATTTTACAAAAGGGCGATTGAACTATTTCTGTTTCATAAATATCTCCTTTATTGTAAATATTACTTTAAAAATCACATTTTTATTAATAAAAAGCTTTCGATATATAACTTTCTTGGTATAATAAATTTTGAGAAAATTGTTTCAAATATTCAGCAAATTTATGAACTACAAAGCACCTATTTTTAGTTAATCAGTGGGTAACTTTTTGCAGATGTGCGTAAAGTCATTTTCAAATATATTTACTTGTTCAATTTGGTTTATATAATGGTGATGACGTTTCAATGCAAAATACCAATATTTTATCATGTTTTGCAGAATTCACTTCACATTATAAATTTAAAGATTTAGTTATTAAGTGATATAAAATATTGTTATTCAAAAACCAATACTTTAAGCTAATACTATTTTCACTAATTATTATTATGTTTTCATCATTTACCAATATTCAGTGGCTTAAATCCTGCTCTTTTCATAGAATTAAAAAAAAAAATCATACATTTTTCAAAATGTAAATAAATCAGTTTAACCAGTTTGTCGATTGTGGTGACATCCATGACCTTGAGAAAAAATGACACGCCGAAAAATCATAGATAATTTATTCCAAACCGTCAGAAGAACTGTACACATCAAGTAAAAACTATTTTCTAAGGCAATATTTAGCGCAAGCAATTCTATACTTATTCTTCATACAGTTCCTTTGTACATAAGGAATAAAAAAAATGTTGGACACCGGTGTCCCATCCACAGTTGACAGGTTAAAAGAAGTTTCTTTGACAAATGTGAAAAAGAAGGTTGTAAGAACCTAGTCACAGAAGACTGACAGTTGTTATTTGACTCAGAAGTGAAGTTATCTGAAGTGATAAGTGATAACACATTTAAAAGTGCTCATTTTCTATGTTTTCATGATGTAAAATTACATCTTTTTTTGCAAATAATTTTTTCTATTCTGTAAAAATTATTATTTTTGTATTGTGCCATTTTATTACGAGACGCAATTGACATGGTGATGAGAAAACGATTTTAGAATTTTCTAATTTGGACTTAGTGTCCTTTTACAGTCATTGTTTCAATGCGTTTCATAGAATTTTCGATATTGTAAATTTTGGTACATACATCAAGTAATTTTAGTATAATACTTGCTTTTACTTATTTTCTTAAAAAAAAAAACTTCCATCTGTAGTAGGTGTTTAATCAAAATAATGTATATTACGAGAAAGAAATTAATTTTTATAATCATCATTACCATAATCCATAATAAATTTGCAGGTTTTTCAAAATTAAAACTGATTGTGGAGAATGGTTTTACATAATTTGGGTTTGAATTTTTCTGTCGCCTAAAAATAATATTTGATGAACATTATTGATTCAAATAAAAATTGACATGTTCTTAAAAATTGTTATCAAACTGTAATGTAACTTACTGTAGAGAACGGTTTTACTCTATTGGGGTTTGAATTTTTCTGTCGCCTAAAAATGAGATTTGAAGAAAATCATTGATTCAAATAAAAATTGACATGTCATTAAAAATTTCTTTCAAACTTTAAATACAACTGATTGTAGAGAACGGTTTTATATAATTTGGGTTTGAATTTTTCTGTTGCCTAAAAATGAGATTTGAAGAAAATCATTGATTCAAATAAAAATTGATATTTACTAAAAATTATTATCAAACTATAAATGCAACTGATTGTAGAGAACGGTTTTACATAATTTGGGTTTGAATTTTTCTGTCGCCTAAAAATGAGATTTGAATTAAATTAGTTTATAAATATTGCGAATTATTTTGATGTGGACGCAATTATGGATCTCTGAAGGGGTAGACTGAAAGGGGAAAGATGAAGAAAAATGTGTTTGACAATTGACTGTTTGAAATCCAACTATGCTAACTCAAAAATATTCAGGAGAATCATTTTTTTTTAATCTTTTCATCGGCTATGTTTAATAATTTTATTGATGGTGCTTCTATTAGCTCATAAAAATTTCCTAAAAAAACATACTTATGAAATTTGATCAATAACTACTTTTATGTTTGGGCTTATTCCTTTACAGTAAAGTCCATTCAACAAAGGTCAGTAGGCTTGTCACAGGGTGATAGGGCATCTCTGGTTCCAGTTCTTGGTTTTGGGAGGTTGGTTCCCGCTGCCCCGGGAACCTTTTATTGGATAACCTACACCTCTGCCGTAGGTCACCCATTTATTAATGGTTCATCATCAACTTCCCAGGTATCTGAACTTTCTTCCCATCGAGACAGAAAGTTAGCCCAACAATTTTATGTTTGTTTTACATCGTTACATTTCGTACAGCTATTAGTATTCTGCTTTTCACTCCCAATATCAGCTGCATCGCTGCATGTATCTCCTAAGATGGCAAGTGACCTGTTTAATCTTCTTACTAAATAATTACACTAACGATAATTTATTTCAAGCAAACATGTTTCAGCCTAGTTAAATTTGGAGCAGTCAAAATATAATTATGTGAATTTTACAGAGTTATTTCTGGACATTGTGAATATAACTATCAACCTTTTAAAATTTACTTCACAGCGGTTGTCAGGGAATTATATAGTTCAATAAATACATTGCTGTGTTCTCTGGTTGTACACAAATGTATCCCTTCGCTTATGATATTTGGTAAGCTTGTCGAATTCCGCTGATAAAAGAAAGACAAACATTCCCAGGTTACAAATAACCTGACGATATTTTAAAATCTTCTACTACCATCACAGTAAGCTGAAAATGTTGTGTTGTGTAGGAGGACTAGCCAGCCGAGGAATTGAAATCTAAAAAAAAAACTAAGCCTGGGACGGACCCAGACGCGATGCCAACTCAAAACACAGACCAAAAGTTAAAAAAAATACTTGATTTCAACTTAAATATCTAATGGAGACAACGATTTAAGTCAGAGGTTTAAGTAAACATGCACAAAATAGGTTTTTACGGTGTTGGTTTGGGTTATTTTTTCCAAGTATTTCCCAACCTTCAAACATAACTTTGATTTTGAAAAAATGGAACCTTAGTGCAACTTTTACAATCTCACGAGACTTAAATAGTTATTTCTTCTAGTAATTGAGTTGAAATCAAGTGCTATTTATAATAATTTTTGCGTATTAAACGTGCAGCGGAATTCAACAAGTTTATCTGATATTTTAATGTCGATTTAGCAAATGAAATATTTTTTTTATATTTTGACACTATCCTGTATTAAGTTACAGTTATTTCTTAACAAAAATTTAAAACCAATCCTGTTTAATTTTATTAGCATACCTGTTAATGACTATAAACTTATATAATAATGTCATTGTTTGACGTGTGATACTGCAAATGTGACAAGAATCAAATTGTTCAGTAGAGAGTAAAAACTACGACACATATTTATGTGGTATTATCTTCAAGTTAATAGACGAGCCAATCAGGAAAAGGGTAACAAACCAACTTGTGCGGAGCACAATTAATTTCATATTTCACTCATAGATGGCACCAAGGTTAAAGAAATTCAAGAAGGATAAAGGGCCATTCTTTTATATAGCTTAGATCCCATAAACAATGCTATTTTCTACTTTAATAACAGCCAGAGAAAAAGTGTATTGTACCTTTAATTTCTTTTATAATTTAGTAGAATATCAATTTAATTATACAATGTAATTTACCCTTATCATAAGTTAATTTTAGTTTATAATTCATTACATTTTACTCAGTTTTATGAAATATTTTTTAACTTTAAATAGGTAATAAACATACTTGGACTTAATCATTAATAATCATATTAATTAGAGAATACCTATTTACCATCAAACTTTTTATTTTTCAGATTTTTTAATGTAAGATTATTATTTATATTTTTCTTCCTAAACCTAACAAATGTGCAATGATTTTTTTTTTTCAATACTGCTTGGCTATAACACTTTTGCAATCATAGTTTATAGTTCAAATTGGGGAATTAAAAAATATGTTGTACCTACTGCGTACATTCATTTGTTACTCTCAACAAAAGTTAGAATACATATTATTAAGATCAAATCATAAATAAAATGATACAGTAATTCCTCATAAATCAATCTGTAGTCAAAATACCAGCTCGGTAATCATAAATGATATTGGTAATCAAAAAAGATATCACCGTAATAAAAACCGATTTAATGCAAATAAACATGGTTATCGAGTTATGAATATTGTTGACCAGTGGCGGTTCTTCCCTTAGGTCAATTGGTGTTTGACCCCCCAAAATTATAAGACAACAATAATAAATATAATAATCAATTATGTGCATCAAAACATTTCAAATGTAACGCGAAACAGCGGCGGCGGCGAGTGACTAGCAGTGACATCTGTTGTCTCTAATAGAAGCTTTCATTCACAAGTCCACACGATTCGCTGGGTCAATTTAAAGAATGTCCAATTTGGCATCTTCTGTCCCTACGCGCGCCATAGAATAAACGAGATGGCACTATATTTTTCGTCGAAGTAAAAATTAGCTTCCGAAGAAAGTTTAGGGACGCTTAGGTCATGACCGTGGGGGAGACAACACGGTGAATATTATATGTTTTACAGAGATGGTGACATAAACAAATGTCGTTTTTTCATTTTACACGCTTGTAGTGTGTGGAACAATGGTTGTTTTTCAATTGCATAGTTCGGGAAAGGATTAGAATAATTATTTATGTTGTTATCGATTTAGAATGAAACAAAACAAAAAACGTCAAAAATCATTGTCAAATAGAATCAAACACTGATTTTATTTATTTTAATGTTGTGGACAACTACATTAAAACTTAATATCTTAAAAATAATTTGCCGTAAGTACATGGATTGTGTATTTATTTCCAATTTATTATATTAACATAATATTTATTTAGAGTCCGCGACTCTAAAACTCTATAACAAATTGATATAGTTAATAATATATGGGCATTTTTCACAATATCAAATAAAGATTAGTCACACATTTTTTTCAAATGACCTACCACGACTGAATCCCTAGAGCCGCCTCTGTTGTTGACTTGTAAAAAATAATGCTTACTAGCTCGGTAATCATAAATGATATTGGTAATCAAAACTGATTTAATGCAAATAAACATGGTAACCGAGTTATGAATATTGTTAACTAGTAAAAACTAATGCTTACTAGCTCGGTAATCATAAATGATATTAGTAATCAAAAAAAATATCACCGTAATCAAAACTGATTTAATGCAAATAATGGTGACCGAGTAATTAATAATGTTAATTCAGCAATCGAAATGGTATCTCTGTTGTTAAAATAGATAACGCCTCACTCAAATCTGGTAAAATAGTAATTGCAATGGTATGTTATGTTAATCGATAATATTTCAGTAATCAAAAATGATAATATGTCCGTAGTGAGAAATGATGTGTAATTCAGTAATCAAAAATGGTTTCCGTAATCGTAGGAAGTCTTAGCAATAATCATTTAATTTGTATTCAAATTAATAAATATTTTAATATAGGTAAATACATACAGTGATAGATGAAGTTAACCCTACAAGTAAGAGATTTATTGTAACAAAACTTATATTTTTTGCCTCAAATGTAACAACTTACATCATAATGTAAATAAATAAATCATTTTTTTAAATCAATATGTTTGTTTTCAATCAAAAAATTCCAGAATGTTGGTTGGTCAACTTGACAACTCCAGGGGATCTAACACAGTGAAATCGCTAACTTTACAATATTGGATCGATAGGCGTAACTAATTGATGATTTTATACCGATTTTCCGAGCATGGTCGCGCCGTTGATACCCAGACTGATATTGATAATGCAAATTGACTGGCAACACTGGCGCATCTGTCATATAAATTGACATTCCTAAACGTTAGATGGCTATGTAAATGTTAAAGATACTAATAATTTGGAATAGGATGAATGACCGCTTTTTTTTCCCTCCAGGGGGTACAGAGCCAGACTTCAAGGAAATTTTAAAAGGCTTTGTCAAAATTGTAGCTATTTCTGCAGCGCACCTCTGCAATACCAGAGCAGGTATTCGGTCAGGCCCGCTAGCTTTACTAACATCGAGCCCCTGTAAGATCTGGAGTACATCCCAATGTCGTATCCTCAGCTTTTTCATAAAGAAAAAAACATAACAATTTTTGCGTAGTAAATAAAATAGTGATTTAGCATTAAACTTCGCCTTAAGTGTGCATATGGTGAACTCTTAATTTTGATCATTCTTCGTATAATTTAATATGCATAACAGAGTGAAATTAGAAACTGTTTTAAATTATAAATTCTAATATTTCAGACAGTTTCTAATTCCAAGTATTTTCTAATTTCAGAAAGTTTCTCATTTCAGAGAAATTATTATTTCAAATAATTTCTTATTTCAGATAATTTCTTATTTCAGACAGATTCTTAACTCAGACAATTTCTAATTTTAGACAATTTCTTATTTCAGACATTTACTAATTTCAGATATTGTTTAAATTTCAGACAGTATCTCATTTCAGACAATCTCCCATTGTAATACCGATAGAACAAGGACAGCATACCTACCTGACGCCTGTGCTCTAAAGATTGCAGTCCGTTTGTTAAGATTGGGGAATCTATCAAACGAACCGCCCGTTTCTGCACAGAGTCAAGGGTTTTTTCAGGTATTTTGGGGCTCCAGACCAGAGATGGCTGCCAAATTCGACAGTAGGGCGCACTTGCGATTTGTACAGGATGAGCAGTTGTGTACTATTAAAGTATCTGCGGGCCCTGTACAGTACGCCCAGCTTCTGAGAGGCCAACTTTACTCTGGCTTCGATGGAGCCCCCGTACCTGAGCTGGTCACTTATAGTTACGCCTTAATTACCAACTCTTAATTTTGATCATTCTTTGTATAATTTAATATGCATAATGAAGTCCTACATATTAGAATTTAAAAACGAACATATCAGATTTGTGATGTCCTAGAATGCAGCATGACAGACAGATTTGGGCCGGTTCGCAAGTTATGGAGTTCTGGCATGAAGGAGGAGAAGGAAAACATAGTTCATAGGTAAAAATAATTCATATTAATAATTCATACACTCAAATTACAAAACACCCTTTTCTGTTTTTATTAATAACTGCTGAGACCGACATAAACCATCACAGACTTCTCCGTAGGCCTTTTTAAGATATACAAATCCATTGTACATTATGTATTTTGATGTGTCTCATAAGTTTTAGCCAGCGTTTGCAATGTAAGCACTTGATAATATTTTTTTAAATCGACTCTTCTCTACTTTCTATAAATATAATATGCATGTATTATTTATATGTAAACTTTCCAGAAGAAATTTTCTAAACGATAGTGAAAACTCTATCAAAATCAGTTTCCTAGTTTAGAAAAACAAAGCGCACAAACGGACGCAGATGGCGACGTTTATTTTATATTATTTAGAGATTTTTCTATAAAAAAAATACACAACAAATAATATTGTCTTATCTCAACATTGAATAGCATTATATTTTGTACAAAGATATCATTAATATCTGGAGAGGCGGTAGACTTCTTGTACAGGGTTTTCCAATAAGAGGTGTTATTTTGAATAGCCCGCTATTTCGGTAGATGTTACTTTTGAAGCTGTCATTTTTTGACATTTGACAAGTAGAAAATACGCCATTAATAAAAATGGAACGATACACACTTCAACAACGCATTGAAATTATTAAAATTCACTTGAGTAAATCAAATGCAAATCATCTTGAGTGATGAGGCACATTTCCACCTCGGTGGCTTCGTCAACAAGCAAAATTGTCGCATCTGGGGCTCAGAAAACCCAAGAGTTATTGTTGAAAAGCCTCTCTATCCTCAACGTGTGACTGTTTGGTGCAGTTTATGGTCCGGCGGAGTCATTGGGCCTTACTTTTTCGAAAATGAGGCTGGAGCAACAGTTACGGTGAATGGATTGCGCTATCGAGAGATGATTAATGATTTTTTATGGCCGGAATTGGATGGTAACAACGTTTACTTTCAACAAGACGGCGCTACGTGCCACACAAGCAACAAAACCATTGATCTTTTACGATTGAATATTAAAATAACACCTCTTATTGGAAAACCCTGTAGTAGGATGATGTTTAATTAATTTATTTATTATTTTTTTAACAACATTTTTAATTTAAAATTTAAAAAAATAGTGGATAGTACAGACATCTCTTGTTGTCTTTGCATAGATTCAGCTCTGCAGGGGTCGTGTCAATGAAGTTCAGTTACCTGGGTGCATTTAGACAACAGGATTTATTTGAATGATGTTGTTTGACGAGAGATGGCACTGCTTGTCCAGATTTTTGGGCAATTTTCGTAACATGATTTGCGATTGTTGTCACAAGCCAGTTTTTTTTTTTAATTACAATATGATGATTCGGGTATTCAAAATTCTACTCTCTTGAGAGCTGGTTGTGACAGTGATAGTTTATGGTGCTTATTATCGACCGCTGCCGATTTGGAGAATAACCTTGTGGAAAGGATTTGGAGCCCTCTCAAAACGGATGATATCTTCGGTAAGTCCTAAATAATGTTACGCCGCCTGTACAGAGTGAATTTTGCAATCGACCCCTTTTTTTATATAGGGAATGGAATGATTCCTTGATGGTCTGTGCGATCTACAAACCAGATCATCACCAATATCCATAATATTATTTTCATTTAAAAAAAATAATATTATATATCATTTGAAAGCAGACAACTCTTTGTACTCAGTTGTCGCCGCCACGGCGACATAGGAAACATTCTCACAAATCCGATAGCACCGCAGCGGCCACATAAACAATAGGTATACATTTTACTGCTTAAAAAATAAAAGTGTAATTGTACAGGTATACACATGATTCTATTCAGTTGTATACAGTACCCACTTACGATTGGTTGTGCTTTTTGCTGTTTTTCATACATAACAATAACTAAGCATTCATTTTATTTGAATATTTTTTACTGTGCAATCAATATTCTCACTTCATCAGCGACCAGGCTCAGTGGAAAACTCCATATTTATTTATTAACGGACATCGTCCAAATTACAAAATAATAACACGAATACAGTAAAATCAAAAATACAGGAGTAGACAAAGATACATGAAAGCAAAGACATAAGGCAGATATAATATAAGAAAATAAAGTGATAAGTCGAATCAAGTCAAGACTACGCCGTGGGTCAGGACCACGGGACACTTATAATATTCCATCACTTGTTTAGCGACTGGCAAAAATCATTCAGACTTATCCCAAAAAAGTTAAGGTTTTGACTTGAGTTGACCAGTCTACACATTCTGGACAATGGTGAATAATATCCATAATTTGTCGAATGATGGTTGAGGAAGAGCAGTTCATTATTTCTGAGTCTGTGCAAAGGGATATGAAAGGGAATGAGTTGCAGTAGAGTAGGTTATATTTTTAAAAAGATCCAAGCGGGACTGTGTGGTCTGCTAGAAAAGGCAGTAAAGGTTGGCAGACGGAAAACCAGTGAGTACTGTGACACGTGTGACATCGTTGAAATATTTGGCAGGTTGTAAATAAGCCGACATAGCTCAGTGGTTCAGAGCACCTGACTGGACATCAGAAGGTACGGGTTCAATTCCCGTTGGCGGCATTTGATATTTCAGGCGACTAATTATTGCTTATAATTATTTGTTATATTTTTATGACTTCGTCTTGTATTAGGTATCCCTATATAAACTTTTTTTTCAGTAACTAACTTCAGTAACAGTATATTATATAATCATGTACAATAACTAAAATATGTATCATTCATATTGTTCGCGCAATATATAGGGGATTGTTAGGTATGCATCCACAGGCAATGGACAAGTGTAATGTCAATACAAAATCCTGCAAATGTCCTACCTACCCTTTACCCATCCCAAAATGTCACCATAATAAAATGATTGTTGCGACACACGTAAAATCGGACAAGTGGTGTCAGTTGCTCATCAGAGTTCGTAGTGATAACTAATATCAGACAGGGCGATTATATATTTGTGAAGTGAAATCATCCAAAACTCCTGGAGACGTGTGGTAATCATCAACGGGTGAGTTCTGCATTCCAATCTGGGCTTATCTTGTGCTCCAGAAGCCCAGATTTATACCTTTTTGACTATTGCACTGTCCATCGGGTTTGTCGGATGCATAAATCGTCCCATAACCTAGCATTCGGTGTAGTTTCGGACTGGTCCTTTGGGCGTGTGGCATAGGGCTTTGCTCTCCACCACCTTTAAAAATATAGGGGAGTCGCAGCTTCGCGGCACCACATATATTTGAATATTAAATATGCAAACTAAATCAGCACGAAAGATCCCAGTGAGGATATCATATCTCTCGTTGTACCATAAAAAGAGGTACACAGGATCCTATTTCTATAATTTTGTGATGACCTAATATTACCAGCACTGGACTGTTTATGTTAAGACATCTGAATATAGGTCTACAATTGCATTTTGTTAATATAATTTTGTCTTTTCCAATTTTCAGAAAAAATCATTATTTTATATGACCAAGATCGTCCTTAATTTATTTATTAACGCCCTTTTTCGAGGCTTTTACATGAGAATATTAAGAAATATATATTTTTTATTGTACATAACTAAATTACTTCATTAACAACATTTTATATTTGTTTAAAGATAAATTGAAGATGTCCACTGACTTGGTATAATTGTTTCCCTCCATTAGTATTCTGGGCAGAGAGGAATACATATGCATAGAATAATACATATACATATGCATAGAACTTCAGCATGGCCTTGACTCTCTGGTGAATGAATATTGTTTAAAAAATCACCTTCTTGTGAATGCAGACAAATGCAGCGTCATATCTTACTCTCGAAAGAAACACACAATATTATATCCCTACAAAATTAAAAACAAACTCTTAAACAGGGTAAATGTGATTAGAGATCTTGGAGTCCTAATGGACAGTAAGCTTCTTTTTCAATCTCATATCGAGCATATTACGTCGAAGGCTTTGAAAATGCTGGGATTTATACTTAGAGTATGTTCAGTTTTCAAAAATCCACAAACATTTAAGATTCTCTACATATCTTACGTCCGAAGCCACCTAGAGTATGCATCAACAGTGTGGAACCCTCATAGTTCTACATACAAATCAAACATAGAAAGAGTTCAAAAAAAGTTTTTGAAATATGTCTCTTATCGCATGCGAAATGATGAAAACAATGTGTCCATGAACCTTAAAACTCTTGATCAACGCCGAGATATCAGAGACCTAGTAATGCTATATAAGATAATCCACTATTTTATTGATAGCCCATACCTTTTACAAAATATTCATTTCAGATGTCCATTAAGAGTAACTCGATCTCCGGACACATTTTATATTCCTAAGAGCAATACTAATTATCTTGAAAATGTATTTATAAGAAGAAGCTGTAGCACCTTTAATAGATTATGCACAAATATCGATGTGTTCAATACGAGCCTCGCAGGATTCATAGCATTCCTAAGAGAGTAGCGTTCGATCGTTGCGGAAAACTTAGTAGTGTTATTGTGTGTATTGTTTTTGTATGGGTTGAATCTGTAGTCTTTTTATTTTTTTGGAGATTTTCATTTTCTACTAGTTAGTATTTATATTGTATTGTATTATTTATATTCATATGTTTTTCTACCTATATACAAAATGAATCTTCTGTGGAAACTTTACTGGTTTATGCAACTTGGTAAAAATGATTTCTATTAAAATATATTTGTATAACTGTTTGTTTCCCAAATAAAATAAAATAAAAATAAAATAAAATAAAAATAAAATGGTAGTTAGACCAGAATTTATCAAAATAAATCCTGACTTCTAGTATTATGTTGTGGAATCCGAAAGCTTATCAATTCTAGCAATACCGGACTATCAACTAAATCATTTAGAATTTTATATAGAAATACCAAGTCATTGAAAATTATACTGTCTGACAATTTGAGCATATTCATATAATTTACAGAGTGTTGTAGTTCAACATAATTGCTGGAATACCCATTTTAAAATTTATAAAACGTAAGAATTTGTTTTTAATAGGTGAAAGCCAAAATAGCTCATTTAAAAAAACACACACAAAAAGGAAGATAATATGTAATAAGTTATCAATTAAAAAAATAAAGAGTTAAGAGTAAGATTGAAAACCCTCCTTTACAAAAAGTAACTTAACTAAAAAATGCTTTTTCTTACTCCCTTTTTCTCATCCTCTCTTCCGTCCCTCACCCCTCCTCTCTTTCTTTCCAACTTAATAATAACATAAGCTGTGCGAACAGCTGTGTTCTCTCTTCCCTGTCTCTTTCTCTTTCTCTCATTCTCTCTTCCCTGTCTCTATCTCTTTCTCTCATTCTCTCTTCCCTGTCTCTTTCTCTTTCTCTCATTATCTCTTCCCATTCTCGTCTGTTCTCCGCCATGAAAGATTGGCTAAGATTTTCAATAGCCTTCGCTGAAGCCATTTGTGCTTCTGCGAGTTTCTGTAAAAAGAAAAAGAATAATTCAATCTTCAAATGTAATCAAGTTACTACATAGTAATAAGAACGCCACAAATAATAAACAGTGGTAAAGAAAGTTCTCCTCACCAACACGGCTCTGTTCTTCTGATACATCAACTTCTGGAAGGCAACCCTGCTCTTGTTTTGGTCTGAAAGAATTATTACTCTATATAATTGATGTCTCTAATAATTGTAATACTTGATCTTTCGAACATCAAAAAATAGAATTTAAATAAATTAATAAAACTATTTATATTTTTATTTACTTCAGGTTCATGATCATGCTTGGTTTTCCTGCGAACTTGCATTCGGTGGACGTGAAGCTACTCGATTTGTATAAAGAATTACCTGCTATGAATCGAGGTCTTTTTCTTGTTCTCTGTGTTGATGCTTGGGGAGGGGGAGGTCTGTCCACCGTGAGAGGAGTCGTCGAAGGTAAGGGGCTTGCCACGGGGTTTGGGTATTCACCCAACTCTCTACCACTGCCACACACACTCGGAACACACTGCACCTGCTGCTCCTCTACCGCAATCTCTACCTCTAACATATCTACAGCTACAGACGCCAAAAAAGATCTCTGTAAAATAAATAAACATATCAAATTATATCTTATGAAAAATTATTATGTTTTAACACATATTATGTAAACTAACAAACAAATTTGTGTATATACATATCAGGTATTTTGGCTCTACATATCCTCTCTGCCAAAGGTATATTGTATTTAACCGCAACATAATTCAACACATGTGATACACACAATATCAGTTGTGTACTTATGAAACATGACATGACACGTTACTTAATTACACACTTTTATTAGGTTTCAAACGCATAATAATGTAGA